>NC_049244.1:52249101-52369101 GCF_011100685.1 Canis lupus familiaris
AATTTGCTTCAGTCTACATTCAGTTTTTTTCTTGAAAGCCCAAGGAAACTGACATAGAAGTAGGAAATCATTGGAAGACTGGGCATATTCTTAAAACACAGCACACTGCACTCTCTTCCCTCTCCACACACATGCTACAATTAATATTCTATGATGTGAGAGTGGGGAAGGATTTTTCTTTAAGGGACAGTTAAAACTTAGGGATACCAACCCCTGTGGTATCTTAAGATGACCTTGAGAAGAGAAGATTAAACTATTTGAATAAATTAATATCCATGAAAGATGGAGATGCAAGGAGATTTGGTTGAAACCCAAGCAAGACTCAAAAAGGGAAGGAGGAAGCTAGTTTTTATAGAGTGGTATTTAGTCATCTTTGATGGAGAAAGTTGACCTGACCAGAGAACACCTATTACCTATTACACTGGAAAATAGCTTCTAACTTGACATGTTAAAGGCTCATTCCTGCCCTGATGAGCAAAGCTGTCACAGAAACAGAGCTAAAGTACTTAATAAATAGGCAAGCATCTCTTGTGGTTTTGCTTTACTGAATGTGGCCTAAAGTCGTGTGTGATCTTGATGGAAAATATCAACCAAGCAGAATGTAACTAGAGCTTGAAACTTCAGAAATATTTCATAAAACAAACTTCAGAAATATATGTTGTTTCAGCAAATTTTTGTTGAGCTTCCAACTATGTACCAGAGTGGGTGCTAGTTATGCAATAGTGATCTAGATTAGTAGAGATGACCCTGTCCTCTATGTGGTAAAACCTAATGAATAGAAGAGAAGGCAAACAAATACATAATACGCATATTTTTGTGGTAATTTTCACAAATTCTGGTGTTTTGAAGGTAAAGTACAAGATGCTGTCAAAGAGAAAAGATTAAATAGGTAAAAGGACAGTAATTTATACATTATATTAAAGGCAATTAAAAGGATGGTGGATCAAGTAAAAAGCCATCTGTGGCAATCAAAAGGACCTAGGAAATACCTTGTCTTGATTGTCATTCTAGCTTCCTCCTCCCTCATCTGCTTATATCCATTTGAATGCCGTATCCTTAAATACTTCCCAAAATTGTCTTCCTCTCTACTCTTTATCGACACTGCTCCAGGTGAGGCTTCATGGCTTGCTGCTGGACTACCACAGTAGCCACTGTGGTGGATTCCTACCTCCGATATTGTCCCATTCAAATTCATGCTCCCGTAGTTCTAGCTGTGATCTCTCTAAAATACAGATCTGACCATGCCACTCCCTGTCACTCCTCAAATAGATCTCTATTCTACAAAGGTTGAAGTCCAAATACCTTAACAATAGCAGACTCTCTGAGTGCTGCAGACCTCTTTCAGGTTTGTATTTTGATTGTTCTGATTCATACTTTCCACATTGTATTATATGATTTACCTTCTTGTCCGTGCTGTTGCTTTTCCCTTTGTTTAAAGTATGATATACTAACAGCCTCACTCCCCCAACCTGAATCCTTTGCCAACAACTAAGGCTTCATTTCTGCAAAAGTCTTTTGCTGATCCATTCTATCCCCAGAATGAGCCCCTGTGCTTCTCTGTGCATACCTCCATCAACAGTTTTACTTATATATTATTGTAGAATTATCTGAAACTGAGAAATAATCTTACCTACTTTTCTGTCTCTAAAGCCTAGTGATAGTAGATACTCAATAAATATTTTTAGATAAATAAGTAAATGGTTTAGCTAAAATTGGTCTCCATATTCTGTAACTATTAAGTGTAAATTTGTCAATATCTATTAATAATATATGTCCTTGTCACAAAAAATTCAAATTCACTGATTGAGCAGATATTTGTCTTAGTAATTTGTGCCTGTAATGAGACCTTTGTGAGATCTTTGCTACCTAGTGCGAACAGTGCCATCTATTGGCTATTATCCAAATTGTATCCATTATCCAGGACGGAGCACAGCACCATTTTTAGGGAAGTACACCCCTGAAAAGTTTTCTATTTGTATGAAAAAGACTAACCACCATATGCAGAAAAGACAAATGAAGTAATTTAGTTATATATCTCTGCAAAAGGGAATTAAATTGTGTCCTGACATAGTGACAGAAAATACATATGGTTTTATTTACTTAGAGACCAGTTCATTCCTAAAGAAACTAAGATGGCTATTATTGTTTGATAGAAAAAGACCATTTAAGGCAAAATACAAATGAACATTCACTCCTGTCCTCATTTATTTTTTAAAGATTTTTAAATTTATTCATGAGAGACCCAGAGAGAGAGAGAGGCAGAGAGAGAAGTAGGCTCCCTGTGGGGAGCCCGATGTGGGACTCAATCCCAATCCCCATCCTGGGACCCCAGGATCATGCCCTGAGCCGAAGGCAGGCACTGTACCACTGAGCCATCCAGGCGTCCCCACTCCTGTCCTCATTTAAAAGCAAACAGATACATTGTGATTTATATACCATTTCATTTCCAAATACGTTTAAAATTGTCATGGAATCATAAAAGTGTAAAAAAAAATAAATCTCTGGGATCCCTGGGTGGCTCAGCAGTTTAGCGCCTGCCTTCGGCCCAGGGCATGATTCTGGAGTCCCAGGATCGAGTCCCACGTCGGGCTCCTTGCATGGAGCCTGCTTCTCCCTTTGCCTGTGTCTCTGCCTCTCTCTCTCTCAATCTCTGTCTGTCTGTCTGTCTCTCTTTCTGTCTCTGTCTCTGTCTCTCATGAATAAATAAATAAAATCTTTAAAAAAAAATCTCTAAACAATAAGTCTCTAAGTCACAGATAGTTGCCTTGATATGAGAAGGTTTCACAGCCCTTGTTTGAAAGGTTAGTATTTCTATTTGTCCTAAGTAACTTGTGCTACGTTTTTGAAAACTGAAAAAATTCTTTGTTATTATTGTTGTTTTTATTTCATTCAGTGATCTAACAACATTTAGATTTAATCAATGGAAGTAAGACCACACTTGATTTGGCTGATGTCAAGCACTTGCCTGTGTGCACGTGCGGTGACACAGTATTTTGTATGTAGACAGAGATAATTTGAGTTGAGGGTAGACCGTCAAAATATTAGTGAGCCTTGCATGTTGCTAGATTGCCACTGCTCTTAGGAGTTTCAGAAATGACATGTTTCCTATTGTTGAAACAAACATAATTTAAGATAAACAGAATAGTGGAGAAATACTTTTAAAAAATAGCTAAAATTGGAGTGCTTGGATGGCTCAAGTGCCTGCCTTCAGCTTAGGTCATGATCTTGAGGTGCTGGGATTGAGGCCTGCGTTGGGCTCTCCGCTAAGCTGGGGGTCTGCTTTCCTCCTTTCCCTCTGCCCTCCCCCCCACATCACTCATCTCTCTCTCTTTCTCTCCCTCAAATAAATAAAATCTTAAAAAAAAAAGTTTATTTAGTCATATATGGACTCTGTTTAAAGAGAAAAGATTCTTATTACTCTTCCCACCTTATAGACTTAAAAAAAAAGATTGATTTTTGAGGGAAAGAGAATCCTAAAGCAAACTCCCCAGTGAGTGCAGAGACGACTGTGGGGCTTGATTCCAGGACCCTGAGACCATGACTTGAGTGGAAATCAAGAGTCAGTTGCTTAACCAACTGAGCCACCCAGGTGCCCTCCACCTTATAGACTTTGATACTATATCATAATGTTGCTTAATGTGTGAGTGTGTGTGTGTGTATATGTACACATATATATACATATATATGTAGATTTAAGCTCCTTACAGTCATAGTGTTTTATAAATGTAAAATCATAATGCTAATAATAACGACATTATATAGTAACAGTAACGATGCTGGGTAACACATACAACTCTTGGTACGTGCTAGGCACTTTCAATGGGTGGGTGGGTAGATGGATGGATAGATAGATGGATGGATAATGTATATATACTCATACTCATCTAGTCTTTTCTTTCTTTTTTTTTTTTTTTAATTTTTATTTATTCGTGATAGTCAGAGAGAGAATGAGGCAGAGGGAGAAGCAGGCTCCATGCACCGGGAGCCCGACGTGGGATTCGATCCCGGGTCTCCAGGATCACGCCCTG
Source organism: Canis lupus familiaris (assembly GCF_011100685.1). Taxonomy (NCBI): domain Eukaryota; kingdom Metazoa; phylum Chordata; class Mammalia; order Carnivora; family Canidae; genus Canis; species Canis lupus. Next base: position 52,253,130 of record NC_049244.1, read on the forward strand.
GGCCAAAGGCAGGCGCCAAACCGCTGCGCCACCCAGGGATCCCTCATCTAGTCTTTTCTATAATCCTGTGAGTTAGGCACAATAAAACCCTGTAATAATACATCTCAGGGGAAGGAATATTGAACTATAAAACCCAGGCAATCTAGCCCCAGAGTTCATACCCCCTGCCTTTTTAAAATTCCACTTAACAGTATTTTCAGTATTATTATCTCCATTTTATGGATAAGCAAATGGAGGCACAGATAGGCTAAATGACCTGTTCAAGATCCCACAACTAATAAATGTCAGGTCTGGGATTTAAACCCTGACTGTCTAGGCTCCAGAGCTCATGCTTTTAGTATATTTAGTTATCTCTCAAACACATTTACATATTAGTATAAATTTAATAGCTAAATTTACAAATTAAAAATAAAACATCAAAATCTGTGAAAATAGAACTCAAACTGTAATTAATATAATACAGGTAATTTTTTAATTTAAATTGTGTTTTCAGTTGTTTGGCTTATTAATAGGTTCTTGCATTTTTTATGTTTCTTTTTTCATTTCTTTTTTTTAATCATAGTTAAGTGTATTCTTTAATCTCCATCACCTGTTTCATCTATCCTCCCACCCACCTACCCTCTGGTAACCATTAATTTGTTCTCTTTAGTTAAGTCTATTTCTTGGTTTGTCTCTATTTTTTTTTCCCTTGTTCATTTGTTGTTTCTTAAATTCCACATATGAGTGAGATTGTATGGTACTTTCCTTTCTCTGACTTATTTCACTTAGCATTATACTCTCTAGCTCTATCCAATGCAAATGGGAGATTTCATTCTTTTTTATGGTTGAGTGATATATTTGTGTGCGCGTGTGTGTGTGTGTATCACATCTTCTTTATCCATTCATCTGTCATCTATCAATGAACACTTGGGCTGCTTCCATAGTTTGTCTATTGCAAATAAGGCTGCAGTAAATATAGGGGGTGCCTATATCTGTTTGAATTAGTGCTTTTGTTTTTTTTTTTTTTTTTTTTTTTTGGTAAATACCCAGTAGTGTGATTACTGATTCATATAGTAGTTCTATTTTTAGATTTTTGCAGAACCTCCATGCTGTTCCCCACAGTAGCTGCAGCAGTATGCATTCTCACCAGCAGTAAAAGAGGGTTCCTTTTTGTCCACATCCTTGGGAACGCCTGTTATTTCTTGTGTTTGTGATTTTAGCCGTTCTGACGGGTGCGAGGTGATATCTCACTGTAGTTTTGACTGAATGTTTTATGTTTCTTACATTGCCTGAATGATCTTGAGATTTATGTCATTGTAATTATTGTAACTTTTCTATTCTGAACAAAAAGCTTATTTTAATTACTAGCCATTGTATTGATGATCTAGTCCTTTAAATGCAACCAAAGGGGGGGGGGGCTGGGTGACTTAGTTGGTTTAAACAGCTGCCTTCTGCTCAGGTCATGATCTCAGGGTCCTGGGATCAAGTCCCATATCAGGCTCCCTGCTCTTCCCGGAGCCTGCTTCTCCTTCTCCCTCTCCCTCTGCCTGCCATTCCCTCTTGTGCTCTCTTTCTGTCAAATAAATAAAATCTTTAAAAAAATAATACAACCAAAAGTAATAAAATGTTAAAAGATTTAAAAATCTGTTTAACAGAAAAGTTGTACTACTTTCACTGCTCTTGTAATTGTCGCCAATTGGTGTATGCAGACCAGCAGAAAATCAGCTTAAATGCTAAATGCAGAAAGAGCTGCTGTGGCTCGGGGTTTCTGTTTGCCCTCTCTGTCCCACCTGCTCTGTTTCATGTGTTTCAGTTTTCAGTGCCTCATTCTTCCACCACTTCTCTCTGTTCAGTCTACCGAAGAATCCCTGAATTTTGTACAAGAGTGACTTTGGCCGCTCCTGACACAAAGTTTTGACATAAATCCAGTCTTGTCTCATTAGCTCGGAATAAACTTCTGATACTCAATCAAAAGTACTTTGATTTACCTTCATAAAAGTGAAAAGGCCTTAATTTACTATTTAATGTGAGACATTAAAGACATTATTTTGTGAAAATTTCTTAGTTGAAATTATAACTGCAGTAAGTGTCATTTTGTCGTTATAAGTGCCAGAAAATTTAACATGAGTGTCGCAGTGGATGCGAGGCCATTGTTGTCATTTGCCTTTTGGGCAGGCCTGCTTAGCAACTGTTGGACTTGCTTAGGGAGTCGGTGAAGGCAAGCGCCAGCATTGTAGACGATCACATGACACGAGACTTGGTTATGAACACAAACATAAATCCTAGCACTGGAATTGCATTGATTTGCTTGATAATAAGTGGAGCACTCACATACTTATATTAGAAATTTTCGGAGTATCCCTAAATGCACATTTTAAAATCCTCAGAGAACACTCTCCTCGGGATTCTCCTTGAACATACTCAGGGGCTCTCAAGCTTTCTTGGATTCCAGGTGTGACTGCTCTAGAGATTGTGATAGAGCCATTAACCCCCTGAGAGGTTGTCATTTGACCGTATCCTAGCAACACATAGAGACACAGGTGACATTTGAACATTGCTGATGTACCAGAGTATCTGTGTCTTCTGGATTTTTTCCTACTGTGTAATCAGAACCATTCTAAAAAACCAATGTTAAAGTAGAACTAAACTTTCTTTTTGCAAAAGGTGCTTTACTGACTTTTATTCTTCTCATTAAGGTGGATTTCAGTGTCCCCCAAGTGTCTGTGGCAGTGTTGAAGAGAATTGCCTCATGTGTTCATAAGCTAAGGTCCTAGTAGTTTGGGGGAAAAAGGGGAAAGGGAAGAAGTATTTCACCTCTCCTTTTTAAATCTCCCTTTGCCTTGACCCTCCTCTGCCCTGTAGCACTGCTGATCCCACTGGGCACTGCCACGTGGACCGGGTGTATCCCTATGCACAAGGCCAGGTGACTGCTCTCTCTGTGTGAACTGCTGTCAGAACTTAGGAATGCTGCCGGTCTCCCTTTTTACACTTTTTCTGTGAGGGGTAAGGAATACCGAAGCATAAATGCCTTGTGCTCCTGAGTGTTTTCAACAAGATTATAATGAAAGTAACTGAGTTTTTATTTGTGCTCCTCCCTTTCCTAAGACTCATAAAGAAGACCTACAGTAGGGGAGGGACAGGAGCCTCAATCAAAGAGAAATTTGAATGACAGATACATAATCTGAACTTGGAAATCACAAATGTGACAGCTAAAATGTTAAAAGGTTCAGCTTGTCTACTTTAACTCACTCTTTCCCTGACTTCTTTTCCAAATCACTTTTTTTTTGTTTGTTTTAAGATTTTATTTATTCATGAGAGACACAGAAAGAGAGAGAGAGGCAGAGACGCAAGCAGAGGGAGAAGCAGGCTCCAGCAGGGGGCCAGATATGGGACTGGATCCCGGGACTCCAGGATCATGTCCTGGGCCAAAGGCAGGCACTAAAGTGCTGAGCCACCCAGGGATCCCCTAGTCACTGATTTTTTAAAAATTTCTTTTTATTGGAGTTCAGTTTGCCAACACATAGCATAACACCCAGTGCTTATCCCATCAAGTGCCCCCCCTCAGTGCCCGTCACCCAGTCACCCTATCCCCCTGCCCACCTCCCCTTCCACTACCCCTTGTTCATTTCCCAGAGTTAGGAGTCTCTCATGTTCTGTCTCCCTTTCTGATATTTCCCACTCATTTTCTCTCCTTTCCCCTTTGTTCCCTTTCACTATTTTTTATATTCCCCAAATGAATGAGACCATATAATGACTCCAAACCACTTCTTGCTCCAACACTTAGATGTCTGATATATCCACTCCAAGGTTGACCACACAAGACCTGAAATGTGTGAATCTAACTCAAGTTTAATATGGGCTGTCCAACTACATTTATAATGTATGTTGGTAAGTAGAAAATTGAGTGGACCCAAACAGCACATTTTATGTTATGTGTCTAATTAGAATAGTGTTCTATTGTACTTAGCCATTAAAAATATATTTTTCTCAATTTTTTTTCCATATAGTTAATTTTTTATTGTCACATGATCATCATTAACAATTTTAAATTTTCAAGTGAGTTTTATAATAAAATGGATTTACTAATAAGGCCTGCTGCTCGCGTGCATATATGTACTACTTGAAACTTCTCTTTTCACAAGATTTGGATCCTTTGCATGTTCAGGGTGGAACAAGGTAAATGGATTCCTGGCTTTTCAGAATAGAGAAAGATTTCTCTATTCTGTGAGTTGCCTGGTCAGATAACCTTATTTGAATATCATATTAATGGTACCTTTTATATTTTTAACCTATAGTATCAAAATGCTAGTAGCGCAATAAGAATTTTAACACATTAAGCAATTATATGGCTAGATTTGCTTGAATTTGGAAGTAATCTAAAATGATGTTGTTTTAGGGACGCCTGGGGGGCTCAGTGGTTGAGCATCTGCCTCTGGCTCAGGGTGTGACCCTGGGGTCCTGGGATCGACTCCCATGTTGTGCTCCCTGCGGGGAGCCTGCTTCTCCCTCTGCCTGGGTCTCTGCCTCTCTCTATGTCTCTAATGGATAAATAAATAAAATCTTTAAAATAATAATAATAATATAATAAAATGATGTTGTTTTGGAAAGAAAAATAATAGTAAGTTTGTCTAAATCTAAGTGTCTATTGATATGGTCACTGAAGAGCGTAAGAGCTATTGCTGACTCAAGGAATATGACTTATTTTCCTTATAAAATAATATGAATGAGAGGTTATTTTTACTTTGATCGATGAGGATATCAAAGTCAGAGACCTGGGATACTTCAGCACTAATAAAAATATTCTGGTATAACTAGTAACTTATTATCTAAGGAGTATAGGCATTTTCTTATCTGGGATATTTGTTATGTTTAACATATACGATAATTTGACTTTGCCTGATTTTATTTTTTATTCACATACTATGAAAAGAAAACTCCTTTATTACTTCAACAAATTGTTTATTGAGTCTTCTGTGTTCTGGGCACTGCTTTGGGTGCTAGAAATGAGTACAAACCTTCTTGGCTTCAGGATTTCACTGTTAATTCAGAACAGTGATACCCAACTTGGCTGATCAAATTACCTGAGAAATCTTTAAAAATCATAAACTCCTCATAGATCCTATCCTGAAGACTTATGTGAAAAATAAAAATAAGAATTATATTCCTTAGTACCTTGCTTCAGGAGTAGGGGTCTTCCAGTTCATATAATCGTCTTGCTGTTTTCTATCTTTGCAGCCCAGAGTATATTCTTTTTACCCTATCTCTTCTGTAACCCAGATCTGAGCCTCTGAAATAAGAATAAAGGCAAATTAAAGAGTTACGAACTAACTTAAATTGATGAATTATCATTTCAAAAGGCAATAATTAGGTAAGGTTGCCTTGGACTCCATAGTTCAAATGAATGGGATATGACAGGTCACTTATTAATACTTTAGAACACTGGTTCTTAACTTTTCTTTGGACACACAGATCCCTTTGGGAATCTGATAAAAGCTGTAGATTCTCTGTCCAGAAGAATATAAGTGAATATTCCAATGCATGATACTCTTATTAACTGCCTTTAGTATCTCCTGAAGTTTTGGTATACTTTTTATGGTATATTTTGCATGGTTTAAGTTTCGTTGGAATATTCCAATTTAAAAATATTGTAACTACAACACATGCAACCGAGAAACAACAAAGGAAAGGAAAAAGTCACTTACAATGCTATCCTTCGGATTTAGGCCTATTACCATTTGGTGTATTTCTTTCTCGTTTTGTTTTGTTTTGAGTGACGTAGAGCCAAACACAAGGCTTGAACTTACAGCTCTGAGATCGAGACTGCTGAAATCAAGAGTCAGATGCTTAACTGGCAGAGTCACTCAGGTGCCCCTCTTGCTAGTCTTTTTGGAACAGCATATATTTTTACCATTGTATTCAAGTGATTCTGACTATAGAAATTTTCAAGGACATTGTAGAGAGCTTACTTTTTTAGTAGTTACCCTAGAGATTACAATATGCATCTTTTAAAAAATAATAACATATGCTAAAGGTTTATTGTAATATATATAAAAGAGCATGGCAATGTGCAGATCTTTTAGGAAGGGAAGTATAAACTTAGCTATAGGAGAATTCATACAGATCTTAAAATTGCTTGCTGAATTCACTGAGCTGTACATTCCTACTATGTACACTTTCCTACATGTGTATTTTACTTCATAACAAGAAAGAAAACAAGCTAACCTAAAAGGTAATCATATACAAGACAGTTTAGTACGTTATTCACTAAACCAGTAGTTAGTTGGCCACCCAGGAAAGGTCTGTCATGGGCTTACAATATGCATCTTAAGCTTATAATCTATTTCAAGTTAATACTGATATAATTCAAATAAAATACACAACTTTACCTCTCTTTTCCAGTTCATTTTCATCTGTACCAATTTTACCTCCATTATCTTCTCCTTTGTACTATTGCTATCATACACAGTATTCATATATGTGCATTGTAAACTCAACAATACAGTGTTAGAATCTTTGCTTTCACCAAGTACCTGTCTTTTTTTTTAATATTTTATTTATTTATTCATGAGAGAGAGGGAGAGAGAGAGGCAGAGACACAGGCAGAGGGAGAAGCAGGCTCCTCACAGGGAGCCTGACGTGGGACTCGATCCTCCGTCTCCAGGGTCACACCCTGGGCCAAAGGCGGCGCTAAACCTCTGAGCCACCAGGGCTGCCCAGCAAGTACATGTCCTGCAAAGAAATTAAGAGGAGAAAATTTAAAAATAGTTCTTATATTTCTTATGTTTACTGTTCCCAGTGCTCCTCATGCCTTCCTGTGGTTCCGAGTTACCATGAGTTTCCTTTTAGCCAGAAGGACTTCCATCAGTTAGGGCAGGTCCACTAGCAATGCATTTTTGTTTATCTGTGAAGGTTTTTATTTTGTCTTTATTTTTGTTGGATATGGAATTCTTGATTGACAGGTATATTTTTCCACTAGCACTTTAAGTATGCCATTTCCATTGCCTCCGGTCTGTATTATTTCTGATGAAAGTCAACTGTTAATCATATTTTTTTTCCCTTGTATGTGTGTCATGGTATTTTTCTCTTGCTGCTTTTAAGATTCTCTCTTTGCCTTTGGATTTAAGGAGTTTAACTATGATACATGGAGGTGTGGTTCTTTTTGCATTCGTCCACTTGGAGTTTATTGAGCATTGTTCAAATTAGGTGGAAATCTTTAACATTTCATTTCTGGTGTTATTTCTTTACATTTTTTTCTGCCCTTTTTCTCTCTTTTCTCCTAGGACTTCAATCACACTTACGTTTGGATGTTTGATATTGCTCCACACATCACAGGCTCTGTCATTTCCTCCAGTGTTTTTTTCCTTTTATTTTTTGGTTTGGGTAATTTTTATTAATATGCCTTTATATTTACTGATTCTTTCTTGTGCCATCTCAGATCTGTTAATGACCCATCTGTGAGAGATTTTTCTGTTTTGTTTTTGGTTTTCATTTTAGTTTTTGTACATGTCAACTGTAAAATTTCCATTTGGTTCTTTCTCTATAGTTTGAAACTTCTCTGTTGAAATTCCCTATTTACTTAGTCCTTCTTAGCATTTTTTCCCTTCAGTTCTTTGAATACGTTTATAATAGCTGCTTTGAAGTCTTTGTTAAATCCAACATCTGTACCGGTTTGGCATTAGTTTCTATTAACTGTTTTTTTTTTCTTGAGTATAGGTTCATGCTCTCAATATTTCTTTAAAAATAGTAAATTTTTGTGGGCTTGTGGATATTATGTTCTTGTGACTATGGACTCTGGTGTGTTGGGATTTATTTTCTGTTTTGGGGTTTTGTTTTAGTAGGCAGTTATCTTTCCTAGATTCAGTCTGTGAAATTTGTTGCTTCTGTAGTGTTCAACCCAGTTTCAGCCCAGGTCTCAGCCCAGTTTCTGTGTATTTGTTGATATTGTCTGCTTTTTTTAGCATGGCTCTTTAGGGGGTCTCTCCTGTGCTTGTACAATTCAGTGGTCGGTGATTGATACCATAGGGCTCTTGGACTTCCATACAATGGCTAGGATATGTGTAGATGAGGAATACATTCCAAGATAGAGCAAATTAACAAGTCCTAGGCTTTCAATCTTTACGATGTTCTCTAAGATCTTCTGCATATGTGTGTGACTTTAACAGACAGCCAGGAGTATGTGGACACTTTGTAATCTCAAGTATCTAGGGCTACCTCACTTCCAAAATCTAGTTTTGCTATTGCCCTGAACCAGGCCAGCTAGCTATGGGTGCTAAAGTTTAGGGTGTTTGCCGTTCAGGCAGTGGGGAATATAATGTCCCCCAGGCAAGAAGGTCAGACCAGACCGTTCTTAGTTAATGAAATAGCAGTATTTCTCAGGTTCTTCTCTGAAACCAGTTATTTCCCAGTGTTCTAAAGTTATACTTCAATTTGTCAGTTTACTTTTTAAAGGATTTTATTTATTTATTTGAGAGGGAGAGAAAGAGCAGCGGGAGTACAAAAGCAGGGAGAAGGAGAAGTGGACTCTGCTGAGCAGGGAGCTGGATGCAGAGCTTGATCCTAGGAGGCTGGTCATGACCTGAGCCAAAGGCAAATGCTTAGCTGACTGAGCCACCCAGGTGCCCCAGTATTTCAGTTTAATGAAATAACTCCAGTTATTCCTCCATTGCTTAAAAATCATTTGTATATTTCTTTCTTTTTTTTTTTTTTTAGTTCTGCGCTTCCTTTTTTTTATATGTATATTTTTTATTGGAATCCGATTTGCCAACATATAGTACAACATCCAGTGCTCATCCTGTCAAGTGCTCCCCTTCAATGTCCGTCATCCAATCACCCCATCTCCCTGCCCACCACCCTTTCCACTCACTGCCCCTTGTTTGTTTCCCAGTTAGGAGTCTCTCATGGTCTGTCACCCTCTCTGATTTTTCCCACTCATTTTCTCTCCTTTCCCCTATAATCCCTTTCACTATTTTTTATATTCCCCATATTGAGTGAGACCATATAATGTTTGTCCTTCTCCGATTGACAACTTCATTCAGCATAATACCCTCTAGGTCCCTCCACGTCGAAGCACATGGTGGGTATTCATCATTTCTAATGGCTGAGGAATATTCCATGGTATATATTGACCACATCTTTATCCATTCATCTTTCGATGGACACCGAGGCTCTTTCCACAGTTTGGCTGTTGTGAACATTGCTGCTGTAAACGTTGGGGTGCAGGTGTCCCGGCGTTTCACTGCATCTGTATCTTCGGGGTAAATCCCCAGCAGTGCAATTCCTGGGTCGTAGGGCAGCTCTATTTTTAACTCTTTGAGGAACCTCCACACAGTTTTCCAGAGTGGCTGCACCAGTTCACATTCCCACCAACAGTGCAAGAGGGCTCCCCTTTCTCCACACCCTCTCCAACACTTGTTATGTCTTATCTTGTTAATTTTCCCCATTCTCACTGGTGTGAGGTGGTATCTCATTGTGGTTTGGATTTGTATTTCCCTGATGGCAAGTGATGCGGAGCATTTTCTCATGTGCTTATTGGCCATGTCTATGTCTTCCTCTGTGAGATTTCTGTTCATGTCTTTTGCCCATTTCATGATTGGATTGTTGGTTCCTTTGCTGTTGAGTTTAATAAGTTCTTTATAGATCTTGGATACTAGCCCTTCATTTGATACATTTGCAAATATCTTCTCCCATTCTGTAGGTTGTCTTGTAGTTTTGTTGCCTTTCTTCTGCTGTGCAGAAGCTTTTTATCTTGATGAAGTCCCAATAGTTCATTTTTGCTCTTGTTTCCCTTGCCTTCATAGATGTATCTTGCAAGAAGTTGCTGTGGCCAAATTCAAAAAGGGTATTTCCGTGTTCACCTCTAGGGTTTTGATGGATTCTATTCTCACATTTAGATCTTTCATCCATTTTGAGTTTATCATTGTGTGTGGTATAAGAGAGTGGTCTAGTTCCCTTCTGCACGTGGCTGGCTGTCCAATTTTCCCAGCACCGTTTATTGAAGAGGCTGTCCTTTTTCCAGTGGATAGTCTTTCCTCCTTTGTCGAATATTAGCTGACAATAGAGTTGAGGGCCCATTTCTGGGTCACAAATCAGGTCTCAACCAATACCAAAAGATTGAGATTGTATATTGCTTTCAATTATTTTAGAGTAGATCCTCAAAATGCAAATCCTATATCAAAAGGTATAAATATTTTAGATATTCTTAGTATGTAGTTTTCTGTCATTTTTTGATTGATAGGCAATTTTTCATACTTTTGAGTTTTTAACATTGTTGTTTTTAAAATATATACTACCTCTTACTAAGTAGAGTTGCCTAACTAGTTCTTTATTGTTGGAGATAAAGGAAAGTATCTAAAATATCGAATGGTCATAACTCTTTCATATTTTGAATATTTTCTTCTAAGTCCCCAAATTGGAAATATTCTCAGAGTATGAATTCACTCTTTGGGCTCCTTTCACATTTTTCGAATTGCTTTCTGTAAGTGCATCGATTTATAAGACTACTAGAGGAGTAAGAGAGTTCACATCATTGCCTAGCGTTATCTGCCATTTAAACATTTCTAATTTGCATATTTTAATAACAACGACAGTTAATTCTACCAGAGAAGTCTGAGAGAGTTTGACCAGCTGCCTTTCTACGTCTTAGTACTCTTTCCTTCTCATCTTTTAGGAACTAGTGATTTTGTTACCAACTTTTAGGGACTTTTTTGAAGTGAAGCTATAAATGCTTGTCTAAATTTGTTGCTAATTTACTGTCACAATGTTGCCATTATGTTTCACTTCTGTGTTGCTGGATACTTTTTATATAAAATTGAGTATTTTTATGCAGCCAAGCCTGTTTCTCCTTTTCCTTTATGATTTCTTCTGTTCTAAACCCCAAAAGCTAACCTTACCCCTACATGAACTCTGTCTTACTCTGTTAGGTCGAGCCAAACTTTAATGGTTAAAAAATGATTGCCTATATGGTTTTATCATAAAATTTTTTATAGGTATATTTGTTTTCCTTATTGGAATATTTTGTTCCTTATAGCTTCGCGAACAAATACAGAGCAAAATATATGGAAAAACTAATATGGAATAAAATTACATTTTTCAAGAATGTGAAAAATCAGCTGCCATTTTAGTAGGGTGGTCAAATTAAAAAAAAGTCACTAGTCGAGAGTGAAATAGTTTAGAATGAAATGAAAGCACAAGAAATAATGTATTCATTATATGTATGTACATTACTTGGGCTCTACATTAGAATTCTAAAAGAAAAATAGCAAGATAAGTTAGAAATCGAAGCTCTGGCAATACTTTTATTCATTATAAAATTTACCTCTTAGCAAAATATGTCTTTAACTTCATGGTAGTAGTAAGAATGGGTGGCAAATGTCAGATTATAGGGAAAACTTAAATTGTTCTTGCATTTTTTACACCAAACTTTAGTACATTAAAATGCATGACAGAGACATATTTTATACTAAACTGTAAAAAAAATTAATAGTCTTTAAAAAGTTTTTTTTTCTTTTTGTAATCTTTAAAGATTTTTCCTTTTGTTATAATACCATTTTCCCTGGTCCACCCAATGAAATCTGACTTGGAAAACATAGGATTAAGGATAGAGAAGAAAATAACTTGTTACCATTTTCTTTTTAGTTCTCTCTGGATATACATTTTATTTTTTATTTTTTTAACTTTACAAATCTGAATCATTTTATATATGTAGTTTTGTAGTCTTATAAAATATGACTTTAGCATCTGCCTGTGTTATATAATGTCTTTAAAACATTAAAAAAGATTGGGGGCTCAGTTGTTTGTGCGTCCAGTTCTTGAATTCATATTGGATCATGATCTTAAGGTCGTGGGAGACTGCTGAAGATTCTCTCTCCCTCTCCCTTTGCCCCCATTCACCCCTGCTCCTGCAGTCTTGTGTGCATGCACACACTCTCGCTTAAATAAATGAATGAATGAATGAATGAATGAATGAATAATGATTGCTGTGCTGCTTCCATCATGGGGTTGTACCATTATTTGTTTAACCATTCTCCTTTTGGGCATACATTTCTGTTTTTCAAAAATATTGTGATAAGCATGCTTGCATTAATGAGGAAACTAAAGCTCTTAGAGGTTAGTTACACTGTCAAGGCTAGCATAGTTCTCTGAGACTAAGTCTTTTCCCTTTTGCTTTTTTTTTTTTTTTTTCGTTTTCCCATATAAAACTGCTGGGAACATGTGAAACGGGCACTGTATCCAGCTATTCATTTAGAAAATCTCTTAGTAAATTATTCAAATCAAATAAATTCTCTTCTACAACTTGTTTATAGAAACAAATACATATTTATTTGACTTTATATATGTTCATTTGTATCATTACCGATTTTGAACAGAGTGGTCAGACAACTGGATATTTAATGAATTTTTTCCCAAAATATTCATTTATTAAAAATTGATCAAAAGATTATTTATAGCCATGTGATTTTAAAGACAAATGCCCAATTATTAATAGCTTAAAATTAAGTTTATGGTTTGTATTTTTAAAATTCATGATTTAAAAGAATGACTAAATATAATGTCTTATGTGAAAATAATAGGCTTCAAAGTTAGGACAGTAGGGTTACAACATTATAAAAATGATGGTGGGTGCACCTCGGTGGCTTAGTTACATGTCTGACTTTGGCTTAGGTCATGATCTCAGGGTCCTGGGATCGAGCCCTGTGTCATCAGGCTCTGGGCTTAGTGGGGAGTCTGCTTCTCTCCCTCTGCCCCTACCCCTGCTTGTGCTCTCTCTCAAATAAATGAATAAAATGTTTTTAAAAAATGATTCTGTACTTTTTTTTTTAAGTTTAAAGGGTAGAATTTAGTCATTCTTCGGTTGCATATAACACCCAGTGCTTTCTACATCAGGTGCCCTCCTTAATGCCCATCACCCAATTACCCCATCCCCCCACCCTGCCCCTCCAGCAACCCTCATTTTATTTCTAATAGTTAAAAGTCTCTTATGATTTTGCCTCCCTCTCTGTTTTTATCTTATCCCGTCCTCTATGTTCATCTGTTTTGTTTCTTAAATTCTACGTATGAGTGAATTCATAGGATATTTGTCTTTCTCTGACTTATTTCACTTGCCATAATACCCTCTAGTTCTGTCCATGTCATTGCAAATGGCAAGATTTCATTCTGTTTTATGGCTGAGTAGTATTCCATTGTGTGTGTGTGTGTGTGTGTGTGTGTGTGTGTGTGTGTGTGTGTCCCTTCTTTATCCATGGATGAAGTGGGTGGATATTTGGGTTCTTTGCATATTTTGGCTATTGTGGACATTGCTGCTATAAACATTGGGGGGCAGGTGGCCCTTCAAATCTGTATTTTTGTATCCTTTGGATAAATGCCTAGTAGTGCCGTTGCTAGGTCATAGTGTAGTTCTATTTTTAACTTTCTGAGGAACCTCCATACTCCAGAGTGGCTGCACCAGGTTGCAGTGTAAAAGGGTTTCCCTTTCTCTACATCCTGGCTAACATCTCTTGTTTCCTGGATTATTTTAGCCATCTGACAGGTGTAAGATGGTATCTTATTGTGGTTTTGATTTATGTTTCCCTGATGCTAAATGATGTTGAGTATTTTTTCATGTGCTCTTTGCCATATGGATGTCTTCCTTTGGAAAATGTCTATTCATGTCATCTGCCTATTTCTTGACTAGATTTTTTGGCTTTTGAAAGTTGAGTTTGATAAATTCTTTATAGATCTTGGATACTAGCCCTTTATCTAATAATGACATTTGTGAATATCTTCTCCCTTTCCATAAGTTTTCTTTTAGTTTTGTTGACTGTTTCCTTTCCTGTTCAAAAGCTGTTTAGCCTGATGAGGTCCCAATAGTTCATTTTTGCTTTTGTTTCCCTTGCCTTTGGAGTCATGGCTAGGAAGATTTTGTTGCAGCCCAGATCAAGGAGGTTGCTGCCTGTGTTCTCCTCTAGGATTTTAATGGGTTCCTGTCTCACATTTAGGCCTTTCATCCATTTTGAGTTTATCTTTGTGTATGGTGTAAGAGAATGGTCTAGTTTCATTCTTCTGCATGTGGATGTCCAATTTTCCCAGCACCATTTATTGAAGAGACTGTCCTTTTTCCAGTGGATAGTCTTTCCTGCTTTGTCGACGAATATTAGTGGACCATAGAGTTGAGAGCCCATTTCTGGGTTCTCTATTCTGTTCCATTGATCTATGTGTCTGTTTTTGTGCCAGTACCACACTATCTTGATGATCACAGCTTTTAGTACAGCTTGAAATACGGAATTATGATGCCTCCAGCTTTGGTTTTCTTTTTCAACATTACTTTGGCTATTTGGGGTCTTTTCTGGTTCCATACAAATTTTACAATTATTTGTTCTAGCTCTGTGAAAAATGTTGGTGGTATTTTGATAGGGATTGCACTGAATTGTGTAGATTGCTCTGGGTAGCATAGACATTTTAACAATATTTGTTCTTCCAATCCATGAGCATGGAATGTTTTTCCATCTCTTTGTGTCTTCCTCAATTTCTTTCATAAGTGTTCTATAATTTTCAGAGAACAGATCTTACACCTCTTTGATTAGGTTTATTCCTAGGTATCTATAGTTTTTGGTACAATTGTAAATGGATAAATGGTTTTGAGGAGAAAACCTGTTTTAAAAACTTTCTAGTACATTTCCTCTTACCTTTTTAGTGACAAAAATGCTGCAAAGAAGTAATTTTGGAAGATCCTTTAGAGGCAAAGTAAAGTAACTGCATTCAAAGATAGAAATTATAACTGGGAATAAAACATAAAAATTTTGTCAAGTTTTAAAAAACTTATGTGAAGTCAGTAAAGCAAAGATGGATAGGTAGATTATTCCAGATGATTGGTACTGCAGAGAACAGTCATGAGATGATACAGAGGAAGAGAGAGAAAGTCAAAAAGCAGAAAGAAGAAAAATAGTCACAGAAAATAAGTTTCTTTAAAAATTGCTGTTGTAATACTACAGAAGATTTAAAATATAGAAAGTATTACTATAAACTGTACCCTACAGGGATCAAGAAAGACATTTATGTAATTATTTAGAATAATGTCTCATATCCCATCCTAAAATGTTAATATTTATGGACTAAAAGATATGCTGATACTTAAAAGTGAGATAACAAAAGTTAGGTAGCTATGAAGATGCTAAAAAGAAGTAGGTAATAAAATAATTTAGAACCATATGAATGTTTATCCTTACAACTTTCCACACGTTGTTTTGAAAAAAATTTAGGAAACTTCAAAATTATTTGTTCTTTGCCTTTTAAAATATGAACAACTATATTGAGTCAAATTTTGCTTTAACCCGAATGCCATGTCTAGAAGTGTTACTAAAAATAATTTGTTTTGCATAGACTTGTTTCAGAATTTCTGAGAGTCCTAGCATATAAATAACTGATGTATATAAAAAGCTCTAATTTCCTCCTCCCATGAGAGAATCTTTTGGTTCAGCTGTCAGAAAGACAAACAAAAAACACCTCAGTTCCTAACAAGGAAATGTTAAGTAAACATTTCTCCTCAGTGGCATGATTGTGTAGCCCATACAAATAAATGATTATTTGGGTTTGTTGTTTCTTCCATGTTCTGTTTGTTTTTATGCTTCCAAACTTGCATTAGAATAGTTAAACTTCTTCCCTTATCTCTCTACTTACTTGGCTCCACAGAGGAGAGAGCATTTCTACTTCATCTACTTAGCTTTCATATAAAGCTGCTTCCTTTCTAGATGTAAGCCTTCTAAAGTTCTGTTACAAGGTGGTTTAGGTGGTGAGGCTCCAGAGTGGGGGCTAGGGATGAAGGAGGAGAGAGGGTACTCATTTTGAAAGAGTAGAGTGGTAGTCTGTAGCATTTACTCAAAGATCTTGAGTGCTATATGAGCCATTATTAAAAAATTAACCATATTGTATCCTTCAGCTAAGTGAGAATGGACAAAGATTGTAGCATTTCAGCATTTTTACAACTCAGGATATCGGGGAATAGAAATTCCAGGTAGAGGGTTGTGCATGAGTGAGTGCACTGGGAGGAAAATGCAGGACATAGTTGAGAAATAGTGAGAGGCTGTGTATTGCTGAAATGTTGGATATGAGAGCCGAAGTGGTTGAAATATAAGATTAAAAGAATAAACTTGGGTAATTATTGATGGTAATTAAAAATGAAAGTGATACATTTATGCTTAACTGTGCAAGCAATGGAGAATCCCAGAGGTCTTTTTTTTTCTTTGAATATTTATAAAATTTTTATTTAAATTCAGTTTGCTAACATATAGTATAACCCCCCAGTGCTCATTCAATCATGTGCCCTCCTCAGTGCCTGTCACCCAGCTACCCCAACCCCCCCACCCACCTCCCCTTCTGCAACCCTTTGTTCGTTTCCCAGACTTAGGAGTTTCTCATGGTTTGTCTTCAGAGGTCTTTCTTGAGCAGTAACTTAGAATCTTGCTTTATGAACATAACTTCAGCAGCTGTGTTTAGGATGGAAAAGTTAAGTGGAAAGGATACAGCTATAGTAGTCTAAATTGGTTGTCAGCCTTTTATATAAAAAGCAGGATAAATATTTTAGGCTTTTTGGGCCATATCATCTCCACCACAGTCCTGCCACTTAACAGCCATAGACAGTTTATAAACAAATAAGCATGGATGTGTATTTATGTAGTAAATGAGCAACACCATTTTGTAAATACTAGTATTGAGTTATGAATAAGGGTTTCTTACACAGGCCCTCAAGGATGTTGTACCCTTAGGTTCAGATTTACCTGTTTAGCTTCTTCCTCTATAAAATGGATCTATAAAATGGCATCCTTCTCTGGTTTTTAATAAAATTATTGTTAAATAACTTTCTTGCAACCTTCAAAGCTGTTTAGAGAAAGTGTTTATAAAGCTCTAAGATGAATTTGCTATTGAGAATGGGCTATGCATTGTTGGTTGAATTCTTTTTGTTTCTTCTTGGGTCTTTTTTAAACCAATGTGGTGCTAGGTTCTAGAGGCAAGATAAATCTACCTTTGAGCTACCTGTAATATTTCTAGCTTAGACCTTGATCCTAAGAGATGGAATTATAGTAACTGTTAAAATGAAATGTAGCCAGAAATATGATAAGCTGTTGATATGTGTCTCTGTCATAGTGAGATTGCATTTACTTTAAAGGAAACAGCACAGTACCTATACTGCAAATATGTTTAGTATTTTAAAACTTACTCATCTAGAAAAGCTTAATTAGAATGAGCGTTTTAGGTGCCACTCCCAGAATTTAAGACCATTAATGCTAACATCTGAAAGACTAAAGAAAATTTAACTTTGTGTGGTCTTTTATGGCAATTAAAAATTATTAGATTTATCTCTCTTTTTTTCCCCATAAAAGTTAATAAACAAATGGATCTCAAGCTGAGAGGCAGTATAGTGTTATTAAGAACATAGATTTTGTGGTCTGGGTTAAAATTCGAGTTCTGCTACCTTATCATCTTTGTGACTTAAGGTAATTTATTCTTCCTCTTAAAAACAGCAGTAAAATTACCTGCCTTGTCAGGATTGTTATGAGAATTTTGTTAAATGAGATATAGGTAATGTACTAGTAGCACAAGGTCTGGAATGTTATAAGCATACAATAAATAGTATCTACTCTGTTTTTTCAAAAAAAATGTTAGGTTTTTTTCAGGTAGCTTATGCTTTCCTAGGAATGTCTTTCATGTTGGTCAGAAAGGATATGGCACATAGAAATTATCGTATTTGGAACACACTTGATCACTTTAAGAATTGCCATTCTGTTATCAAATAGGTTTGTTAAAAATGTATTATATGCAGATTTCCTGGTTGCTATAATTTCCTCAATACCATTATCATCCTCTCAAACATCCAGCTTTTTGAATTAGGTGAATTCTTCCTAATAGATAGAATTCAATAAAGTTAATATTTTAAAATTAATTTGTATGCGTTTATCAGGATTTAAAAATTTACAAAGAAATTTATTTCAAATATAAGTATAGTCCAGGCGCTATCATAGATGCTAATGATACTAAGATGTATGACAGTTATTGTCTTCAAGAAGATGATAGCCTTCAAAGGAGGAAAGATAAACAACAAAATCAGTAATTATACTGAAAATATGATGATACATGTGTTCCCAGGGTTTACAGGAAGATAGAACAGAGACTTGTAACCATCATGAAGGGTTTGGGAGAAAATAAGCTGAAACAGATGAGGTTTGCAGGAGATGATGCTTCTTGAGCCAAGCTTTGAAAGAACAGATCAAGCCAAAAAAGGAAATAGATGTTGTCCAGAGAAGGAGAATTTGTAGATTTATCTGTATATATAATGCATTTTTATTAACATTCATTAGAAAAATGGCTATGTGACTTTGGACAAGTAACTTTACCTCACAAGTTGTGTCAGTATTAGAAGAATTAATGGGCTTTCTATTCCAGTGAAGATGGAGAAACACAGATCAGATATATCCTCCCACCTGAAACTATTAAAAAAACTGGACAAATTACTTGAGAAAACTCTCAAGACAATGGACATAAAATGTGAAGGACAATGATTCCAAGAGGTGGGGAAAAAATTAGGTGTGCCTCTTAATTGCTTCAGCTTGAGGCCGGGAGAATGTTTCCAGGTCATATCACAGGAAGGGATGACTGAGGCAGAGCCCAGTAGTCTCCTCGAATTGAGAAGATAGTGCTGTGATACCTGGGAGGCCAAAGCCCCTAGAAATCACAGGGCAGGTAATCAGAGAGGGGTGAGCTGCAGAATATCCACAGGGAGATTTCCTTCAGGTATTCAGCGTCTGTTCGCGTTCCATGCACGCGAGGAAAGTATCCAAGGCTTGGAAAAGAACTATTGGATGTGATGAGAAGAAGTTGCCTACAACTACACGGAGTTGGGAACAGTGCCTCCCCCCAGTACCCAGTGTGGAAAACCGCATAATCCGTGGTGCTTCTGATCAAGGACTAAAGCAGCCTTAATAGGGGGAAGAATTAATGCCAGGCTTAAAGGTGTTCTGGTGCTGCCTGAGAAAGTAGGGACTGGGGCAGCCCGGGTGGCTCAGCGGTTTAGCACCGCCTTCAGCCCAGGGCGTGATCCTGGAGACCCGGGATCAAGTCCCATGTCAGGCTCCCTGCGTGGAGCCTGCTTCTCCCTCTGCCTGTGTCTCTGCCTCTCTCTCTCTCTCCCCCCTCCCCCCACCTTCGTCTCTCGTGAATAAACAAATAAAATATTTTTTAAAAAAAAGTAGGAACTGAAAGGATCAAACTGTTCCAAGTAATTTAACTGTGTCCTGCAACAAAGACCAAGACTATTTATAGGAATACAATAACATCGAACACACAACAGAATAAAATCATGATGTCTGACATTTTGTCCAAAAGTCCTATGCATCCAAAAAAATCAAGAACATGTAACTAATAGAGACAAAAATCAGTCCGTTAAAACCAATCTAGAATTAGTTGACAAGGACATTGCTAGAACTATTGTAACTATATTGCATATGGTTAGAGAGCTACTAGAAAAACAACATATTAAGTAGAGACATGAAAGGTACAAAAGCAGTCACGATTCTGGACATGAAAACTGCATGTCTGAAGTGAAAGATTCACTGGATGATATTAATGGATGTGATACACTGCAGAATAAGAATCAGTGAATTAAAAGACATAGCAAAAGCAACTATCCAACATGGAACCAGAGAGGGGAAAAAAAATAAAAGACAAGAACAAAAAAGAACATTTGTGAGCTGTGGTAACAACGTTAGGCAGCCAAATACACAATATACGTGTAACTGGAATCCTGAAAGGAAAGGTACGAATAAGGGGCAACAGAATAATATAGTTGAAGAAATAATGACCTAAATATCTCCAAATTTGATAAAAACTATAAACAGTTTCAAGAAGCTGAACAAGCCCCAAGCACAAGAAATATGAAGAAAACCATACCAAGGTATGTCATAATCAGATTACTTGAAACAAGTTATGAGAAGAAAATCTTCAAAGCAAAAGAGTAAAAATAAATACTGTTATTATGTAAAGGAAAAAATACGCATTATGTATGAGGGAACAGAGAAAGCAAATTTCTCATGGGAGACAGTGCAAAGTATAAGATAGTAAAGGAACAACTTTAAAATAATAGTAGAAAAAATTTATAAGGCTGGAATTCTTCCTAAAGGATATCTTTCAAAACTGAAGACTAAAAGGAAGAGTTGTTTGGTTTTTTTTTTAAGACACAAAAATGGAAAGAATTTTTTACGAAAATTCTTGGACTACAGAAATGGCTTTATAAAGGAAGCTTTTTCAGAGACTAGGTTGACATAAAAGAATAAAGAGTACTGGGAATGGTAATTACATGAGTAAAAAGAACTCTTTTAAAGATAACTATTTAAAGCAACACAAACACAGTGTGTTAAAGAGTTTATAACAACGTGAGCAATGACAGTAATAATACAGAGGCTAGGAGGGGAGAAATGCGAACATATTGTAAGGTTTTTATAGTGTGTATGAAGTAACGTAATGAAGATGGGGGTGATAAATTAAAGATATATTGTAAACTCTAACAACCAAAATAACACAAAAAGATTTACAGCTAATAAGCCAACAAAGAATATAAAATAGAATTAAAAAAAGCTCTATCTAGGAGAAGGCATAAAAAGAAGAAAAAGGGAACAAAGAACAGATAGAACAGATGGAACAAATAGAAAACAAATAGCATGTGGTAGATTAATAATTACATTAAGTGTAAATTGGTCCAAACCTACCAATTAAAAGTCAAGAGTTTTTCAGATTGCATAAAAAGGTAAGATCCAAGGTTGCCTTGGGCTCAGTCGGTTAAGCATCTGACTCGTGATTTCAGCTCAGGTCATGATCCCAGGATCCTGAGATCGGGCCAGTTTGGGCTCTGCTTAGCAGGGAGGCTGCTTGAGACTCTCCCTCTGCCCCTCCCAGCGCTCACACTCGCATGCTCTCTCTCAAATAAATAAGTCTTTAAAAAAAAAAAAAAGTAAAATGCAACTATGTGCTGCTTATTACACACACACACACACACACTTCAGATAAAGCCCAAAAGGCAAAAATGATAGAAAAGAATACAGGCCCAAACTTAGTATCACGTAAGTAAGTATATACGAAGATGTCTTTTCTTCCAAATTGTCATGTAGATTCAGCACAATCTCCTGCAAAACCCTAGCAGACATGGTGGTTATTATTTTTTTTTTTTTGCACAAATTGTAAGTTTATTCTAAAATAGGAAATGCAAAAGAGCTAGAAGAGCCAAAACTACTTTGAAAATGAAAAAAAAGTTGGACAATTTATTCTACCTGACTTCAAGAACTATAGTAATTAAGACAGTGTGGTATTGGTATTAAGACTGACAAATAGATCAATGGGACAGAATATATATATATATATCCTATTGATTTTTAACGAAGGTACAAAGTCAGTCGCGTGGAAGATTCTTTTCCGCAAACGGTGCTGAAACAATTGCATAGCAATATATCAAAAAAAAATATTAAAGCTTTTTCAGTGTTGCACTGCATAGAAATTAATTAAATTAAACATACATATATAACTTCCAGGTATAAACATAGGACAGATCTTTATGAATTGTGGTTAGGTAAAGATTTCTTATATATAATACCATAAAAGCATGACTCATAAAAGAAGAAATCGATGAATTGGACTTCACGAAGATTAAGAAATTCTGCTTCTTTGAAAGATACTCTTAAGACAGTGAAAAATCAAGCCACTCAATGGGGGTGGAGAGCTTTATTTAGAAAGTAAACATAAATATATAAATTTGTGTGCATATGTTTAAATAATATGTAAATCTCATGTATGAAAAATTACTTTCACTATGATTAAGAATCTGAAAACTCAGTAATAAGACAATCCAACAAAGATACTGACTCGAAGGGGCACATGCATCCCAGTGTTTATAGCAGCACTATCAACAATAGGCAAAGTATGGAAAGAGCCCAAATGTCCATCCACTAATGAGTGGATAAAGATGTGGTATATATACAAGGGATTTTACCCAGCCATCAAAAAGAGTGAAATCTTGCCATTTGCAATGACATAGATGGAATAGAGTGTATTATGCTAAGTGAGATAAGTCAGAGAAAGACACATTGGGACGCCCTGGGTAGCTCAGCGGTGGGGTGTCTGCCGTGGCCCAGGGCGTGACCGGGGGTCCTGGGATTGAGTCCCGCGTCAGGCTCCCTGCATTGAGCCTGCTTCTCCCTCTGCCTGTGTCTCTGCCTCTCTCTCTTTGTCTCATGAATAAATAAATAAAATCTTTAAAAAAAATCAGAGAAAGACATACATGATTTCACTCAGATGTGGAATTTAAGAAACAAAACAGACAAACGTAGAGGAAGGAAGGAAAAATATGATAAAAAGCAGAGAGGCAAACCATGAAAAACTCTTTAACTATAAGAGAACAAACAGGGTCGCTGGAGGGGAGGTGGGCAGGGGGATGGGGTAAATGTGTGACGGGCATTAAGGAGGCACCTGTGATGAGCACTGAGTGTTATATGTAACACTATTTGAATCACCAGATTCTACTCCTGAAACTAATACTACACTATTTGTTAACTAACTGGAATTTAAATAAAATCCTGGAGAAAATTAATTAAAATTTCAAAAAAGAAAATCCAACAAAATTTTGGCAAAAAATTTAAGCATCCATTTTTCCAAGGAAAAATATGGATAATGAGCACATAAAAAGGTGCTCACCACCATTAATCATTGGGGAAACAGAGACTAAAACCACTTGTTAGAATTTTGAAATTAAAAAGGCTGATTACACTAAGTCATGACTAGGATGTGGAGCAACTGGAACTCTTAGACACTGCTTGTGAGAAAATAAAACTACTTTAGAAACAGTTTGGTGGCTCTCTGCTCCTCCCCGTTCGACAGACAGCTGCATCTTCTGGTGCAGGGCCAGCTGCGTCCCCTAGACACGATGGTGAAGGTCGAAGTGAACGGATTTGGCCGTATTGGGCACCTGGTCACCAGGGCTGCTTTTAACTCTGGCAAAGTGGATATTGTCGCCATCAATGACCCCTTCATCGATCTCAACTACATGGTGTACATGTTCCAGTATGATT
The DNA here is from genome assembly GCF_011100685.1 of Canis lupus familiaris. NCBI lineage: Eukaryota > Metazoa > Chordata > Mammalia > Carnivora > Canidae > Canis > Canis lupus. The sequence goes on from NC_049244.1 coordinate 52,276,187, forward strand.
CTACCCACGGCAAATTCCACGGCACAGTCCAGGCTGAGAACGGGACACTTGTCATCAACGGGAAATCCATCTTCCAGGAGCGAGATCCCGCCAACATCAAATGGGGTGATGCTGGTGCTGAGTATGTTGTGGAGTCCACTGGGGTCTTCACCACCATGGAGAAGGCTGGGGCTCACTTGAAGGGCGGGGCCAAGAGGGTCATCATCTCTGCTCCTTCTGCTGATGCCCCCATGTTTGTGAATGGCGTGAACCACGAGAAGTAGGACAACTCCCTCAAGATTGTCAGCAATGCCTCCTGCACCACCAACTGCTTGGCTCCTCTAGCCGAAGTCATCCATGACCACTTTGGCATTGTGGAGGGCCTCATGACCACCGTCCATGCCATCACTGCCACCCAGAAGACCGTGGACGGCCCCTCTGGGAAGCTGTGGCGTGACGGCCGAGGGGCTGCCCAGAACATCATCCCCGCTTCCACTGACACCACCAAGGCTGTGGGCAAGGTCATCCCTGAGCTCACTGGCACGGCCTTCCGTGTCCCCACCCCCAATGTGTCGGTTGTGGATCTGACCTGCCACCTGGAGAAAGCTGCCAAATATGACGACATCAAGAAGGTAGTGAAGCAGGCATCGGAGGGCCCCCTCAAGGGCATCCTGGGCTACACTGAGGACCAGGTTGTCTCCTGTGACTTCAGCAGTGACACCCACTCTTCCACCTTCGACGCTGGGGCTGGCATTGCCCTCAATGACCACTTTGTCACGCTCATTTCCTGGCATGACAATGAATTTGGCTACAGCAACCGGGTGGTGGACCTCTTGGTCCACATGGCCTCCAAGGAGTAAGAGCCTCCTGGACCGCCAGCCCCAGCAAGAACAAGAGGAAGAGAGAGGCCCTCAGCTGCTGGGGAGTCCCTGCCCCAACTTAATCAACCCCAACACACTGAGAATCTCCTGACCTCCGATTTACATCCTAGACCCCGAGGAAGGGGAGGGGCTTGGGGAGCCCTACCTTGTCATGTACCATCAATAAAGTATACTGTACCAAAAAAAAAGAAAAGAAAAAAAAGAAACAATTTAGTAATTTCTTTAAAACTTAAACATATTTGCCATCTTTCCAGGATCCTCTCTTTGTACATTTCTTTTTTGTGTAAAAAGAACATATGATTATTTGAAATTGAGTTAGCTGAAAACTATATAACCCAACCTTAATTTTGATTTTGCATAATGTTGCTAGTTTATTCTCCAAGTTGGAGTGCTCTTTTAGCTTAGCCACAGTCTTTCTTTCAGACTTTGTACTTCTCTGTTCTTAACAACCCCAAAAGTACTGTTGGCAGCTGGAATGGCTGTTGTTTCATCAACTCCCAGAATTTCCACAGTGGTGGCCAGGGCTTCAGGGAGCTGAACAGGAATGGAAATGAGAAAGGGTGAACAAAGGGTTTAAATAGTTTAGTGTATAAACTGGCTTATATAAGAATAGGCTTGCTTCTCATTTTTCATTTATGTAGTTGTGGCTCAAAGGATTGTGCTGGTTTTGAATGTTAGCTTTGACGCTATTTTGAGATTCTAGACATGCTGTCTATTTATAAAGGACTCAGAGGATTGGACTAACTAAGAGTAAATCCAAAGTCAAGGGAGCAAGTCTAGCCATTGAAGATAGTCACCTCCACAGGCCATTAGGAGACTGACTTATCTTTTACTTTCATCTCAGGAGCATTTGTTTCTTCTTCAGAGAGTAGATACTCTTCTATATATAACACGAGGGCTTACAAATAGAGTCAAGTAAGTGTACTGGCTGCCAAGGGGAGCAGAACAGTTCTGGAGAATCCACGACAATAGGCTGCCAATCACAAGAAGACCACTATTAATTTAGAAATTTTAAGCCTTGCATGGTAAGAATTTCCAACAAAAGTACAGTTTTCTTTAAGTGAGTTAAAATTAATGGTACATTATATACTGATTTATTTTTTTGGATATCATTCCATATAACAGTAATGTTTTAACTTTATTTTATTTTTTTTAATAATAAATTTTTTATTGGTGTTAAATTTGCCAACATACAGAATAACACCCAGTGCTCATCCCGTCAAGTGCCCCCCTCAGTGCCCGCCACCCAGTCACCCCTACCCCCCACCCTCCTCCCCTTCCACCACCCCTAGTTCGTTTCCCAGAGTTAGGAGTCTTTATGTTCTGTCTCCCTTTCTGATATTTCCTACCCATTTCTTCTCCCTTCCCCTCTATTCCCTTTCACTATTATTTATATTCCCCAAATGAATGAGACCATATGATGTTTGTCCTTCTCCGACTGACTTACTTCACTCAACATAATCCCCTCCAGTTCCATCCACGTTGAAGCAAATGGTGGGTATTTGTCGTTTCTAATGGCTGAGGAATATCCCATTGTACACATAAACCACATCTTCTTTATCCATCATCTTTCGATGGACACCGAGGCTCCTTCCACAGTGTCTATTGTGGACGTTGCTGCTAGAAACATCGGGGTGCAGGTGTCCCGGCATTTCGCTGCATCTGTATCTTTGGGGTAAATCCCCAGCAGTGCAATTGCTGGGTCGTAGGGCAGGTCTATTTTTAACTTTTTGAGGAACCTCCACACAGTTTTCCAGAGTGGCTGCACCAGTTCACATTCCCACCAACAGTGCAGGAGGGTTCCCCTTTCTCCGCATCCTCTCCAACATCTGTGGTTTCCTGCCTTGTTAATGTTCCCCATTCTCACTGGTGTGAGGTGGGATCTCATTGTGGTTTGGATTTGTATTTCCCTGATGGCAAGTGATGCGGAGCATTTCCTCATGTGCTTGTTGGCCACGTCTATGTCTTCCTCTGTGAGATTTCTGTTCATGTCTTTTGCCCATTTCATGATTGGATTGTTGTTTCCTTTGCTGTTGAGTTTAATAGGTTCTTTACAGATCTTGGAAACTAGCCCTTTATCTGATACGTCATTTGCAAATATCTTCTCCCATTGTGTAGGTTGTCTTTTAGTTTTGTTGACTGTATCCTTTGCTGTGCAAAAGCTTCTTATCTGGATGAAGTCCCAATAGTTCATGTTTGCTTTTGTTTCTTTTGCCTTTGTGGATATATCTTGTAAGAAGTTACTGTGGCCGAGTTCAAAAAGGGTAATACATCCTTTAAAGACTTCTAGGACAAGTCCACGCTGTTCTTACTTTTCTGTTAATATTAATACTAATTTTTTTTGAAAAGACAACAGCTCTATTTTCTATAATTCAGTCTTGGTGATATTTATCTAATTATGCACTAATTTTGATGTAAGGAATATTATTTTTTAATGGAATATAATTTTCTATCTATAAGTTTGCTTCACACGATATAATTGTGACACTGTGTTCTTAATTATGTCCTCATTTTACAATTCTTATATTAAGAAATTATATTACATGCATTTCTATTTGGAAGAATATTTTTATTTATTGAATAAGGCTTAATTTCTGGTTCTGAATAGCATAGTACCATTTGCCACTTTTAGATGGAATTCATACTAGTCCCTGAAGTGTAATACACTCTGAAACAGCTAAAGCATTAGAAACTTTGGTGCTTGAGCCCTTAAAAGTATTTCCATTCTAAACCAGCTACTAGGATGGTACCTAACTAAAAATATTAGTATAAATTGTTCTTTTAGCTCTATATTCTGTCCCTTTTTTGTTCTTAATACTTTCTTAAAAAGTCACTATAGATAGCAAATAGAAGGATGACAACAGAAATCACACTGCCTCTTTTCCTGCTCCCAATTCCAACTCGTCTTCTTTAGAGCCAAGCAGCTGCTGATGCAGATAGGTAGATGGCACCTGGAGGTTCAGCCACGAGACCTGTTGTGATGCTTTCCCGCCTCTGGGACAAACTCCAGGTTGCATCAGTGCAAGGGAGCCCTTGGAAAGGATTCAAGGGGCAGGTGAGTGATAGAGACTACAATCCCGTATTCATTCAATTTATTCACTAGTCAGGGTAAAAGAAAGAGGTTTGCAGATGAACAGAAAGTGAGAGAACATTCACATTAGATACCCTAGCCAAGAAAAATGCTTGACAAGTGACTCTTAAATATTTATAAGAGTAAAAATATTTGTAAAATACAAATTTTAAACGTTTGGCAAACCCAACAGTGTATTTCTCCCCATAATTGAAGTTCTCCCCCCCCCCCACCTCCGTGCTGCTAAAATTTAGCAGGTTATGTTTATATAGGCCGATGTATTTAGAGAGTCATCACATTTCATCTTCAGGGACAAATGTATTATTCTGGACAGATTTTTCTTTTGAACAGAATCAAAAACTCATCCTTATGCTTTTAGATCTGTGGAATTAATTGCTTTGACTTCATGACTGTCCTATGATTTAGTTAGAAGGATTCTGAAATTTGGAGTCAGAAGGGCTTTAATTTCCATCTGTCATTTACTAGTAGAGGCAAGTTACTCAACTGCTCTGGTTTTCTTTATCTTTGAATATGAAACTTATAGATTGTTAGAGAAATTAATGAAAATATAAATATGTCTTAACAGGTATTTTTATCAGAAACATCAGTCATCTTTAGGAATGATAATTACATATCTTCAAGACAGTGGTTATAAATGGAGGAGGGAGGGAGCTTCCACGTAGGGGGATTTTATAGGGTAGGAGGTTTTAATAATATTGTTATTTTGTTTTTGTTTTGTTTTGGTTGTGGGTACTCCTCATGCTGCATAATTTTCTATGTCTTAAACATTACTTGTTAATCTTTCGTAATGAAATATGTGGAACTTTCCCATGTAACATCTTAACCAATAGTGTCCAACATTTTTCTATCAGAGGACACTGCTTCCTAGGACATTCTGAACGAACACTTTATCATATTAGTGAAAAGTGTGATTTGTTTACTATTAGCTTGCTAGGGACCTGCTAGTCAGAGTATCATTTCCTTCAGTCTATTTTAGTTATGTTATATTGCAGAGTGTCACTTTTCTACTGTGTATGTTAGGGAGATGGCAGGGGTCACAAATCCTCTGTTTGGGGATTGAACCTCGCTCTTAAAAGAACTACTTGCCCCCACGCAGTATTGGTGCTTTTGGAAACTTAGAGTCTCATGAAAACCCAAGAAATGCCAGCCCTGGGTTTGTACCCCTGTATGACAACAGTGAGGTGGTGCTGGAGTCCGCTGCCTCCGTGAGCTGGGCCGCGAGCTGCGCTGTTCTGCACCCTCACTGGGCTCCCTGCTACTGAGGCCAAATGTATTTGCCTCTTATCGTCATAAATGTTTGTACCAACTGCTTGGCCTCCTTGGGGAGTTGAGCTTGTGACTGACAGAGTTGTGTTCAGGAGATCTCACGGTCTTCTACTGATACTTTGCCGTGATAGCTTAACTTGATGTACATATTTTCAGTACTTTATAGACCCTGGTTGTGTACATTTTCTCTATAAACATGACAGAAAGTACTGCTTTTAAGTTTGTCAGTTCCTCCCTCTGTCCTATCCAGTCAGTCCTCTCCTGTTACCAGGTCCTTATTTCTCAAAGCCAGCTCTTCCTGTCCCCCTTACCCCCTGCTCCACCTCAGGCCCTCATCATCCTTGCTTCCTGACCGAGCTCCCTGCCGCAGTCACGTTCCTCTCGGTTCATCAGGTGAATCGCTATGCAGCTCCCGCTCCTCATGCCGCTGTTTCACGTTCTTGAGTCTCTCTGTCTTCTGTGGCGAGATCCGCCAACTTTTCCTTAAAGGTCCAGATAGTAATTATTTTAGGCTTTGCTGGCCCGAGGTTTCCTGCCACAAAAAATTGACTCTGCTGTTATTGGAGTGAGCACAAAAGCACTCGTAGACAGTGTGTAAACACATGGGCATGGCTGTGTTCCAGGAAAGCGTATTTACAAAACCGGGTCACTGGTCTAGGGCCATAGTTTGTTAACCCTTCTTCTACGATATGAAAGACTCTCCCTGTCTGTCTCCTTGTCTTAACTACTACTTTTCCATCCTGTTTCTTACAGTTTATTCAGAAGCACCATCCAAATTGTTAAACCTTTCTTGTACATCTTCTTTCTGTATCCAATTATGTAAGTCTTTTCATTCAAACCATTTTTTCACAGAGAAATATTAAAATATATCTTATAAAATGTTAATTCTCCAATGATGGCATCATATTTAAATATGAGGTTATTTAGTCACTTGCTGACGTCTTTATAAATATATAGTAAAGTACAGTCATAAGTGTTTAAAAGAGTTTTTAACAGGTCTTTCATAAAAACCCATAACCTTGATATAATCCATGTTATAGCTTGGATACCGTCAACACATTATCTGAGAATCTCAGAATAAGGTCACTGGTAGGAAAGTTGTTTAGTTTCAACATTATCAACGGTATTGAATCATTATCAACGGTATTGAGAAAACAATTTTAGGACGTTTAGTAGGAATTAAAATCATGTAACTCACATTGTGTCCTATCTTCATCATAGTTGCCCCTTTCAAATAGTTAGGAAAGCAGAAAATACTTGGTTTTAGGATATGACTTGCCTGACGTATTGGTGGTCAAGTTGCTACTTGAATTCTAAAACCTCGCTCTCGCTCCTCAGCTTTCCATATGCAAAAAAGATAACAGGACTTGATAAAGTAAAGTGTTAAGTATATTAGCAATGTGGGTTTTACCTTGTTATTAAATTGCAGTTTTTAGGCTATTGCTATTTGGTACTGATTTAGGTGCTGATTTAGGTATCATTGATTGATGCTGGATAGTAAACAAAACCTTTTTCCAGTAAATAAATAAATAAAATAATTATTGCATCATATTAGTGAAAAGTGTGATTTGTTTACTATGGTGAGAGAGTAGATTGGTAGAGCTGCTGTGATGGAGTTTTGTTAAGATGTGGATGGATATTAATATTATGGTAAAGTCCTCTAAATTTTCTGATATTTGCATTATAATACATTAATTTAAAACTCCATATATTAAAACTGACTTCTAAATATCTTTTATGGTTGATTTTTAGCCACCGGCTGAACAGGCCAAAGCCAGACTACAGCTGGTTCTTGAAGCTGCTGGTAAGTGTTCATAATTAACCTTACTAAAATGAAAAAGTACTAAAGTCTTAACATGTTTATAGGTGGGTCAAAGAAAAAGCACCTATTTTTAAATATCCTAACAAATTTATGAAATCCTGGTTATATGTATGGCCATATTTTATAGTAAATATTTCTCGCTACAGTATAATGCTAAAAGGGCATTCTTTACCTTTTTATTTATAAAATTGACTTCAATTAATTTCAATTTTAATAAAGTCCAGGTTATTGATTTTTGTATTTTATGGACTGTGCTTTGGTGGCATATTTAAGAATTCTTTACCTAACCCCCACATCACATCATGAAAATCTCCTAGGTTTCTTTTTTAAAAGTTTTATACTTTTACATTTAAGACTATGATCTGTTTTGATTTAACTTTCGTATAAAGTGTGAGTTTAAGTCAAGATTTTCATTGTTATAAAGAAAACAAGGTAAACATAATTTAGTAATTTCTCCAATTGCATTGGACTAACTGGACTATTCTGAATACCATTTAACCCTAAAATACTGTATGTTTTGTTTTTCAGTGTTATAATATGAGTGACTTTGACTTTACATATAATCCCCAGATTCACGTACACATTAAAGATTTCGCCTTTTTAAAAAATGTAAAAGATGAATGTTATCTTTTCTAAGTACTGATATTTTACTTTGAATCTTAATGTGCACTTCAAAATATATGTAACTAAATAAGTTGTCAAGGTTAATTAAACATAAGGTAGGTTTAGAATAATATCACCAAAGTAGTACGTATTTTTTAAATTATTTACTTTTTAAAGATCTTTGTAAAGAGTTCATAATTTCCAGTTGGAAAATAAGAATTCGTTTTTAACATCAAAAGTAATTGCAGACTACCAAATTATAATAGTTGTATTTTTAGTATTCATCGATTGAGAAAATATGTATGTGTATATTGATTCAAGGATTTCTTGCATTAGCTCCTACTCAGAGTGTCCACAGTGTAAAGATTGGGAGCACCACTGTATATGACATACTACTTTCATAAATCACTAAGAGTATTAAAGGATAAGAATTGATAAGTATTTTGACTATGAGTCTCTATACCACTCCATATTACTTTAAAAGTCATTTATATTTTATGCACTAATACTACTAACTTTATTTTTAGTTATATAGAAATAAAGATTTCTACATAGGATTATAGTTTTGCTTGCTATCAAGTTTTTCATATTTTGACTCAAATGTACTCTAAAATAAATGAATTAATAATAAATCTCTATCATTTACATATTGTACATTGATTTCTTTAGTAGCATTTTGCTTTGAAAAATTATTTCCAGTTTATAATTTGAGTAATGGACAAACCCTTGCTTTAAAGAAATTATTTATGATGCTTAGTCCAAAAAATATTTGTTTCCATTAATACAACTATAAAGAATTCATTTCATAGTTTTATACAGGTATCTTTATCCTTAAAATTATTTGGAAGCATATTATAAAACAGATCTGACACTCCAAACTTCATAGTGTATAACTTGCTTATATTGGTCCCAGCTGTCACCCCTCATATGTATAGATAAAGAACTAGATTCTGTGAATTTGACACACATTCAAAATATGACAATTTAGAAATTTAAAAATGTACATTAGTCTGGATAAGGACAGACCTTAGTTACATGTAGCATTATTTACTTAATAATTTTCTTCATTTAACATGCTGTCACCAGCTTTTCCCTCTCATCAGTAACACTTATGATATACATCCTATTACAAATTGTGTTTACTATAATTTAGATTATTTTCTTGGGATTGATTACCATAGAAATGAGTTTTTGAGGTTAGAGGGTATTAATATTTAGAGTAGCTTTTTATGCATTTTTGCTAAATTGTTTTGCAAAAGGTCTGCACTATTTTACATTTCCAGTGATTAAACATTTTTACCAAGACTTCACTTTTTGATGCCAATTCCATGAATATATTGCCTTATAATATGACATAACATATTATACCCTTTGAAAAACATCCAGTTCTTCCCCCCCCCCCCCCCCCCCCAGTACTTCTTTTAATGAGAACTTTGGACTTAGAGAAAAGTAGGTGGATGGATAGGGAGCATATAAACAAGTACATAACTTATTATCAAAGTTCTAGATCTCTTTCAGTGATGAATATAAAGTGTTTATTGTATTATTTAAAACAAATAAAGGGAGAATAAGATGAACTTGAGCTCAGTCTGGAAGTCTTGCAGTTAAAGTCTAGCCTAGTCCTAAGATTAAGGTACATGGATAAGAATGTCTGATAGCACCCATTTTGTCATACTTGGGTTCTTAGGGAAAACATCCTTGACTTTGGTGCCTTAAAATTGGGTACAAGGAAAGACTTAAGGCTGCATGTTAGATTCTTGAGACAGGATTTATTTCAGCTTTATAATTACTATAATCTGGTAGATAGGGTTTTTATATAAAGAAATCCTGAAGTTACGTAGTCCTTTATTCTAACTGTACATCCCAGAAGAGAGTTTTATATATTAACATTGCATTGTTATTAATTTATGAGTGAATATCAATACTATTGATTTGGAATTAAAATTTGGCAACAATTATTAGTGGTATGATTTCAAAAGACATATATATATATATATATACGAGTATAACATTAAGCAAAATGTGATTGTAGGATATCATGTATATTATACAAACATGAATTTGAAGTCATAGATTTTATTGTATTTATCATATTTTTATACATTAAACTTCCATATTTATACTTTGTTATGCTCAATCTTCAGATTTAGATAGAATCTTTTTTCATGTTCATTAACAAATTACAATTGAAACCAAATTTCATGTTTCTTGTTTAACTTTTAATTCAAAGGTGATGTAAAGTTAAGGTTATACTAAGATTGCCTTTCTGTTATTTTCAAATGGCAACAGGACACAAAGTTGTAGAATCATATAAATTTGTAAGACTGAATCTTTAAGTTGTAACCTCAGCTAATGGCTTATCCTATGATATTGAGTAAATCATATTAACCCTTTGTGCGTGCTTTCCTTTTTAAAAATGCTTTTACCGTTCTCCCATTTTTATTAAGATGCAAAACTTTGAAATTTTTAGCTGACTTCTTAAGAGACAGTGATTCACCTAGAATAAATGATCTTATTTTGAAAATTTTTTATATTTATTCCTTTATTATCTTTCCCACTGACATCTCCTTAGACAAGATGTCAAACATTTCACCCAAAGGTTAATCCATAAGTTCCTAATTGGTCTCTTGCTTCAGTTCTCTTCTGCCAAGATGGTAGTGAATAGTGGAAAGGTTCTAAGCCTACTTACTTTTTGTGGCCTTGAGCAGTTTGATGTCTATTGGTTAGCCAAACATAGGGTTTTTTTTCTTTTTAAATGGAACATGACAGATGTATATATTTTCTAGTTTACTGTAGTTTTTCTCTCTTTTTAAAAATAAGTAATTTATTAAGGCGAAATTCACATAATATAAAATTAATCGTAATTGTTTAAAAGTTAACTAATCAGTGGCATTAAATACATTAATATATTTACATTAAATATATCAATACATTTACTGTGCTGTATAACTACCACCTGTCTCTAGTTCTAAGACATTTCCGTCACTGTAAAGTAAAACCTCTTACCTATGAGACAGTTTCTCTCTACTCCCTGAACCCCAGCTCCTGGCAACCACAGTCTGTCCTCTGTTTCTGTGGATTTATCTATTCTGGGTATAATGGAATCATATAGTATGTGACCTTGTGTGTCTGGCTTCTTTACTTAGCATAATGTTTTGGAGGTACAGTCACATTGTAGCATGTGTCAGTATTTTATTTCTTTTTATGGCTGAATAATATCCAATTGTATATATATACATCATTTATTTATCCACTTATATATCGATGGACATTGGAGTTACTTCCACCTTCTGACTGTTGTGAATAGCGTTGCTATGAACACGCATATACATGTATTTCTTGGAGTACCTGTTCACAGTTTTGGGTGGTATACACCTAGGAGTGTAATTGTGGGGTAATTTGGTAATTCTGTTTAAGTTTTGAAGAAACCACCAAACTTTTCCAGTGTCTGAGCAGTATTACATTCTCATCAGCAATATACAAGTATAATTCCCTGTTGTTTCAGCTAAATCACGTCACACATTTAAATTACCTATTTGAAAGTATTTTGCTTTAGGAACTTCTCTGTACCATAATTTACTCATTCGTAAAGGGGAAAGATAATAACTACCTCATAGGATTTTCGTGAAGATAAGTATAAAAAGGGATATGTCTAGACCAGAACCTGGAAAATGGTAGCCACCAGAAAATGTTTATTTCTATATTGCTTTTTGTGATTATCACTGCTGGGTGGTTCCTTCTCAGCCACCATTTGCTCATGCTACTACTTGGGCTCAAAATTAGTCCCTGGCCCTCAGTTTCTTACAAAATCAATTTTAGGCTTCTGTGCTTAAGGTTCTGTATGGTGGATCCACAGATTTTTCTATATTTACTATAATTCATTTCTGAACTTCTCATTATTCTTTAAATTACTTCTCTTTTCTACCTATAGATCTTTGCTCATGATTTTTTCTTTTCTAGAAATGACTTCCTCCTTCCTCTTCCCACCTCTAAACACTTCTAAATGAATCTCCAATAAGATTTCCACATGATTTTTGTGACCATTCCAGGACATAATCTCTCTCTCTCCTTTTTTGAATTCTTTCTGTCCTTGTCTGTGCATGCCATTTATGTTGTTACTTACTCACATATGGCTGATACTAATATTTAATTATTTCGTTAGTGTTGAACTTATTTTCCCATTAAATAATAAACATGATGCAGGTCAGGAACCAGAGCTAAAACATCTAAGCCTTTACCAGGAGTTTTAACAGCACTTACAGAGAGTGGAACTTTACCAAATAAGAATCCAGCTATTAGTCTTTGGTGAACAAGTCATTGTGAAGAAACAAACAATCGGGAAATAACTGAAAATTAAACCTTTTAAATGGTGGTATGCTCATTTTAACCACTAATTCATTTAAAATGAATACACAAAAAGTTCTCTGGCTTCTAAAATAGAAGATACTGATCAATAGTTGGACTTTTTAATCTTAAAATTGAAGGTAGTACATGACAAAAAAGATGATGAAACAATATCACACAAGAGGAAGAAAGAAGACAGTAAGTTTACTTAAAAGACTTGTGTCTATTACTTTTGTTTTCATTGTTGTTTGACATATTAGCAGCAGTCCAAACATTATTTGGGTTTTCTGCAAAAACACAGTATCATCTTATGCCATATGTGTGCATAGGTCTGAAGAAGAATTTAAAGGAGAGATTTTTTTTCTAAAATGTACATATTTTTCATCAATATGAAAAGATGACTCTTCTCACAACATGGTTTTAAGACACATTTTTCTCTACAATCTTTTTAATATTTTACTTTTAATAGAATTATTGACGCAATCTTTAAAATTATATCTCTAATATTATAAAAATAGAAATTTCCTTTAGTACATGAATGGTAAATAACTTTTATTATAAAATCTGTGTGTAATATTTCATTTTCTAAATAATGCCTAAAACTTTTTCTGTTTTGCCTTATAGTTTTTTTAAAGCACATTCATAAATCCTTTATCATTTAACTCACATCACAGCATGGAGAGCTAATTAACTCCATTTTACAAATATCATGAAAGCATAAATGATTTGTAAAAGACCACATAGCTAGCAAGTGACAGAACCAGGACTCAAATCCAATGATTTCTGACTCTTGAGCTATTTCTGTGCATAGTTTAAATCCCTGAGTTATGTTGGGCAGAGAGGACGACGATAGAAAATATTTCCATATACATACTTTATTTTGTTAGGTATAGTGCTATAGTTCCCTTACAGTAAAATAATTTCTATCCTCAAGCCTTAGTTTCTGAAATGAGTTTTTTCTAATTGATAATAAAAAATTATTAAAGTTTTAGCCAGAAAAAAAATGTTATTTTCCTTAACTGTTAGAGTGCTCATAATAGCAAAATTTCTGTTAATTTTGAAAATCCTGATAACGTTTTATGATCAACAATGTTTTGATCTTCAGCCTCAGTAAGGACTTACATTTCAGTTCCCCTTGCTGGGATAGAAGCTGATTAAGTATTGTGAAACACAGATGAGTTACACACATGCACACTACGTCCAGACAAGGAGCTGTGCTTAGCAGTAAGTCATAAGTGCCTCATTCTGTCTTGATTCTTCTGCTGCATGTGAAATTTAGATTTTATTTTCTTAGTTAGCAATTAAGTATCTAGAAGCCTATTCCTGAGCTTTTCTCTTCATAGCTGTGCAATCTTCAAAGTCCGAATACTTTTCTAAAGTCCATTCTAACTGTAAATATCTGTGATTCTGAGAATTACAAAGGAGAGTACCACGATGGTGTTGAACCATTTCTGGGAAGCACAAGAAACCATTCTGCTACCCTGTCTTAAAACCAACAGAGATTTTGCTTTATAGGTTTCTGACCACTGATCTGTGGCCCCCAAGAAATAGGCTGATTTGTTGAGAGAAAAGCTGTCATGTCAGATCTAAAAAAACACTGAGTAAGTGACTGAAAAGTTAATTTCCCTTTCATAAAATAAATAGTTTTAGGCTTCTTTTTTTTCCTTGTACAGGATTCTGTTTGTTAGGATATTGGCAGTCTAGATTCATACTCAGTCTCCCTAACTAACTTTGTGAATAGTCTCCTTTAGTTTCCTCATCAATAAAATGGAGATATTAATAGTACATAATTAATGGTCGTCACAGAGTTTAAGGGAGTTAACATTTGTAAAACGTTTAGAACAATACCAGGTACATAGTAAGTGTTCAGTAAATGATAGTAGTTGGTATCAAAGGCAGTATAGTATGGTGGTGAAATTCTCATACTCGGTTGGCCTGGGTGCCATTCCCAGCTCCATAATTTACTCATAAAGCCATCGGAGGGTTGGTAAAGAACTTCAGTTCTTTCATACATGAAATGGGAATAATACGTACCTTTAGAGATTTTATGAGAACTAAACAAATTAATGTAATAAAGTGTTTAGAATAGCACCTAACACGTAACTAAGTGTTCTATAATTGTTAGCAAGTAGGAATGGTCTTTTATGGCATCACACAGTGGTGAGGTAATTAAGGAAGAGACATTGAGCCAAACATTCTCCTCCTACTGGCATACATAAACAGAAGTCATCAAGAATTAAGAAGAGTGTTTTTTAAAGAAACAAATGATTAACACTTTAAATAGTTTAATTGACTTTAGCATTGGTTAAACCTTTTTATCATCATAGTTTCTGCAAGTTTCAGAAATTGTGCATAAAACCTGATAGCTTTTATGTAGAATCAAATTGATAATGTTAATTTAACTTCCAGTTTCCAATAATGAGCATGATTTTTTGCTTTATGTTAATTCAAAAAGATAAAGTAGTGCTTCCTAAAGAGAATTACTAAGTGAATTGCATTTTAAAAGTATAAGTTACTTGTTTTAGCGTCAGTTACACATCTCTATTTGAATGACTATTTATCCTTAATAATATTTAGTAAGAAGAAAGCTATCAGCTAGAGTCTAACAATATCACAGCAACTTGCCATGTTTGAGCAGATGTTAAGCAGACAGTAGTTGAATGTTAATTTTGAGAGGGTGGTATGTTTAAGCCTAGCTGAAGTATGTTGCATGTGGGCTTTCTAGACTCGAGTACAATGCTGGATCTCTGGGGAGAATTTTAAAACTAAACCTCTTTCTTTGGGGTCCTCTATATGGACTCTCTCAAGTCAGTATAAAGCAGATCATCCCTAGGCTAAAGCCCTTCAGCTTTTGTTATTGGGCTCTGTAGACCTGTAATTAGGCCTCCTGGCAGGCCATGCAGGCCAGTTAATGGTCATATGGAGTTTCTGTGAGGCAGACTGGCTTTGTATAAATCCTGGGTAGGAATACGTTTATGGGTCACTTCCTACCAGGACCATGCTTTGTCCTTATGCCCTGCGGGCTGACAGGGAGCAGGTTCCCTTGACCATGGACTGTTCAGTTTGCAACTCAAAATCTACTCCACTAATCCCCAGTGTAAACAGAGGATTTAGAAGGGCTTCTGTCACTTACAGTTGCCAATTCACTTGGGTGTCTGTGAATTTATTTTTTTCCCCAGACTTCATTATTGAAAGACTGACAAGTGTGTAAGATTTGGATGTTTGTTTATATGTCAAATGTGCTGTTTATTTTTTTCAGGGATTTTATAATCATTGTAAATAATTTATCTAAAGCAGAATTATGTAATGAGCTTTTTTATTGATCACCCTTTAATATTTTTTAGTTTAAGCCATTAAAAAATTTGGAATGATAGCCTGCCTTTTCCTATAAAGGAAATTATAGGTCTGTTTTTTTGTTGTTTGTTTGTTTGTTTGTTTGTTTTATAAGAGTAAAATAACACGATGTAAAGAGGTTTACCAAAAAATGGCTAATGCAGATTTCAGATAAGTCAAATAATTTTGTACATTTTATATTAAGTAAAAATGCCATTTTTGCATAAATGAAAGCTTTTGAAAGGAGGAATATCAGATTAGTATATAAAATGCTTAATAAAAATGTATTTCATGAAATACTTAAAATTAATAAGAGTGCCATTTATTGAGCATTTACTATGTGGTGAGCACTTTTATACATCTACACATATTGTAATTTTTAATAATTAATAGATGTTTCCTAGCCAAGCAAAATATTTGAATTTTAAGAAAGGCACAATTGAGATTTCTTTTGTTTTTCCATTTTTATCTCATCCTCTATTTCATTATGATTTTCTCTTTGTTGCTCAGATTATATCAAGATTTGACTCTAAAATGTGTAAGTTCTGAGTTTGCTCTGCAAAGAATTGTCACCTATATTCCTATGAGCCAATTTTTCTTTTAGGGGGGAAATCAAATGATGAATTCTTTCCCAGGTCTCATCTAGTAAATCAGTGCTCAGTGTTTTGCATTTTGTGATGTAAAAATGGTTCATGACAGATGTGGCTGAAAAGACCACATACGTAGACTGTATGATTTTAGTCTGGTGGAACTAATAGGATCACTCATTACATTTTAGACCCTGGGGTTTCTTTTTTCTTTCATAATAATAATAAAAAAAAAAAAAAACTGTTTAAATAGAGTAGCTCTTTTTGTGTGTGTGAGTACAGCATCTTCCCCCAAATTTACAAAGAGTTGATGGTAACAAATCAACAAATAATCCTCTCTTCTAAAAAGTTTCATTGATGTTTATTTAATATTGACTGTTATTTTTTGTCTTGTTGTCCATAAGAGTTAAGACTTTGTTCTCTTTTTGTGAAAGATTTCTTTGAATTTTATTTAGCAAAACTAGAAAATACATTCCTTAGAGAATCCAAGATCTGAGAATTAAGTTATATGATAATAAAAACAAGTTTTGCAGATGTTGAAGTATTTAATGGCAACAAAAAGACATCATGCAATAAGAATTCTGATGTTTACTTAGAAATAGGAGAATCATAGTACAATCTGTTTTCTTTTTTAATGTATTTTTTAATGTATATATTGAAACAAATATATTTGTGATGGATTTTGGAACTGACAAAATGGAGGCTTCTGAATAGTGTGAAAGATCTGATCCTATTTTAGTTTTGACCAAAAGTTAAAGTTGTAATTGAATAAAAAATTACTTTGAAAAATATCCTGGGTGATGTATATCAAAATGCAAATAATGGTTATTGTCCCTGGGCAGTGAGATTTAAGGTAATTAAAAAAAAAATTTTTGGCATTTTTTTTGGGGGATTGTTCTGTAGATATGAAGAAAACCTATGGAAGTGTAGAAAAAGTAATTTAAATATGATGACAGTCCTCAATATTTAGTATAAAATTTAGTTTTGACAAATGTATACAATTGTGTTAAGTACCACCAAACAATTTTATTTTTCAAAATTTTTGATAGACAATTTACACATTACTCCAGAAAGGCCCCTTATACTCCTTTGAAGTCAGTTCTTTTCTCCCATTTCGGACCTTAGCAACCACTAATCTGCTTTATGTTGCTATAGTTTTGCTATTTTCAGAATGCTATATAAATGGAACCATACAGTATGTAGACTTTTGTGTCTGCACTCTTTGACTTGGTGAAGTGCTTTTCAGGTTTGTTCTCATTGTTGTATGAGCATAAGTTCTTTTTATTGCTGAGTAGTATTTCATTGTATAGCTACACCAGTTTGTTTTTTCATTCAACAATTAGTGGACACGTAGATTGTTTCCAGTTTATGGGGTTTTTTTTTGAATAAAAATTATATGGACATTTTTTTCCTGTGCTTGTGTGGATGGAACTGGAGGGTATTATGCTGAGTGAAATAAGTCAATTGGAGAAGGACAATCATCATATGGTTTCACTCATATGTGGAATATAAGAAATAATGAAAGGGATTATAAGGGGAGGGGGAAACTGAGTGGGGAAAAATTAAAGAGGCCCACAAACCATGAGAGACTCCTAATTCTGGGAAACAAAGGGTTGCAGAAGAGGAGGATGGTGGAGGGATGGGGTAACTGGGTGACAAGCACTGAGGAGGGCACTTGATGGGATGAGCACTGGGTGCTATACTATATGTTGGGAAATTGAATTTAAATTTAAAAATCATATGAACATTTGAGTACAAGTCTGCGTAAACATATTTTCATTTCTCTTAGGTAAATAGGAATGGGATTTGTTGGTTATATATCTATTTAAGTGTAGCTTTGACTTTGTAAGAAACTGCCAAGCTTTTCCAAAGTGACTGTCCCATTTGTATTTGCACTAGCAGTGTTTGAAAGGCTCATTTGTTCCTTGACATCACTTGATGTTTTTGGTTTTTTTTGTTTAATTTCAGCCATTCTGTTCAATGCATTGTATTTCATTTGACTTTAATGTGCATTCCAGTGGTGACTCATGAAGTTGAGCATCTTTGCATGGAATCATTTGTCATCTGTATGCTTCTGTGAAGTATTTGCTCCTATCTGTTGTCCATTTTTAAAAGGAATTATTTATATTATTGACTTAGAGAGTTATTCATGTGTTCTGAATACAAGTGAAATATGTACTTCATATTTTCACCTAGTCTATGCCTTCCCTGTTTATTTTCTAAACAATGATTTTTTAAAAACAATTAATAATGTACATACAGTAAAATACACCATTTTTTAGTGACAGTTCTTTGATTTTTGACAAGTATAGACAGTTGTTTAATAACACCTAGAATCAAGATGTAGAACAATTTTATAATCCTTCAGAATTTTCCCATTCCCTTAATGGTTGAACCCCTCTGACCACTTCCAGCTCCTGGAAACCACTAATCTATTTTTTGTTCCTACAGTTTTGACTTTTCTAATATGTTATATAAATGGAATCCTCTAATATAGCTTTTTTGAGTCTGGCTTCTTTGACCTGGCATAATGCTTTTGAGATTTACACATGTTGTTGCTTATTCTGGTAACTTACTCCCTTTTTGTTATTGAGCAATATTCCATTGTGTGGGTTAATTAATTGAAGGGTGTTCAGATTATTCTCAGTTTTACACAGTTATGGATTAAACCGCTAGAACATTGTCAAAAAGGATTTTGTAAGACAAAAGTTTTTGTTACATTTGGGAAATACCTAAGACTGGGATTGGTGGGTATTACGATAATTTTATGGTTAACTTTATGAGAAACTACAGACTATTTCCTAAAGTGACTAGGCCATTTTGTGTTCCTAAAGCCAACATATGAGAAATTCTGTTATTCTACATCCTTGTCAGAATTATCAGTTTTTGGCATTATTAGTTTTTGTTTTATTTTGGTCATTCAGTTGGATATGTAAAGGTGTGTCATTGTGGTTTTAGCTGAATATGCTTTATAATGAAGGTTGTTGAACATCTCTTCATGTACTTACACACCATTGCAGACAAGTTTTCTCATTTTTAAAAGTTGAATTGTTTTTTAGTTGCTGAATTTTGAGAGTTTTATATATTTTGGTTAAAAGTTCTTTATCCGGGATGCCCGGGTGGCTCAGCGGTTGAGCGCCTGCCTTCGGCCCAGGGCATTGTGATCTCAGGGTCCCAGGATCCAGTCCCACATCGGGCTCCCTGCATGGAGTCTGCTTCTCCCACTGCCTATGTCTCTGCCTCTCTGTGTGTGTGTCTCTCATGAATAAATAAATAAATGAAATCTTAAATCCAGCTCTTACCTGGATTATTGCGGTAGCTTCTTACCTAGTCACCCTACTGACTAGTTCCACTGGCCCCACTGTATTTTATTTATTAGCAGAGCATCTAGAATGAATGATCCTTTTAAAGCCTGAATCAGAAACACCCCTCTTCCTTTCCAATGTCTTCTCCATTCAGTAAAAGCCAAAATCATTCTAATGGCCTCTACAGCCCTTCAGAATCTGGCCCGTCATTTGTTACCTTTCTGATTTCATTTCTTATTTTCCTCACTTTTTCCGTTTTACTCATTGCTACCTTCACTGTTCCTCAGCCTCAGCAATCACCTCCCCTTCAAGGCCTAATGCCTGCTATTGCGTCTCCTTGGAATGCTCATCCCTGAAGGCTGCTGCCGCCCTCACCTCCGTCAGCTGTCAGCAGGCTGAATTGTACTTTGCAGTTGACACCTCCTTGTCCCCTTTGCTTGCTTTTATTTTTCTATTTTATCACTATTACCATTTATTTTTACATTATATATTATTATTATTACTACCACTTATTTGTATTTTTCATTATCTGTCCCCACCAGAAAGTAAGCTACATCCGGGCAAGGATTTCTGTCTTTTGTTCACTCTTGTGAACTTCATACATTGTTTGTGCTCAATAAATTTTTATTGGTTAAGTGTATGAATGAATAATATACTATAATGTTTCTCATTTCACTTTGCTAAAAAGATGGCCTTTTAAAATATACATATTACTAATTAGAACTGGATTGAACCCACTTCTGCTTATAGAAGGCAAAATTGCATTATATTTTTAAATTTAAATTTTACTTTTTAAATAAATTGAATATCACAAACTTCAAAAATGTGAAATATCATGCTCTTGTAAATGATAACAGGTATTTGTGTTGTTTTATAATTGACTTTTGCTTATTTAATAATGTTCTGTGCTTCTTTATTCACTTACAAAGCATTTTTGCAAGTTATTCCGTGTTAATTTTATTAATCTCTTTTGACACAAGCCTGCAAGTTGCCCAGGATTTTACATTTTTATCTTTAGATATATAATTTTGAAGATTTTTTAAAAGGAAGATAATGGGTATTTTTTTCTGAAAAAGTTCTGCAAAAATACCACATTAAAGACTTCTTTAAAATTTCAGGCATCTGTAGAACATGTAATACTTGTATTTAGTAAGGGAATATATACGTTGCTTATTTTAGAATGATTGTCATCAAACAGAGTAGCACATATATTCTGAAATTGCATTTTTCCTCCCCTTAACATACTATCATTTCACTCTAAACTGGAGATTAAATTTTACTTTGTATATAGGAAATCTTTAATAGCCGATTCAGACAAGAAATGCTTAAGGTAGATGTCATGAAAGTGGTGACGTATTTTTAGGTTAAATGTGTTTATGTGTATTTAGAGAATGTAATGAAACTATTTGAGTCTTTCCCCCCTTGCTTTATTGAGACATAATTGGCATAGAACATCTTGTAAGCTTAAGATGTACAACATGATTTGATAGTTCTATATTATGAAATGATTTACAGTAGTGTTGGTTAAACTTGTCATGTCATACAGTTACCATTTTTTGTGAATGGTAAGAATGTTTAAGATCTACTCTCCGGATAACTTTCAAGTATATGATACAGTATTGTTCCTCCCAACAATGTATCCGTCTTATTAACTGGTAGTTTGTACCCTTTGACCAATACTCCTCTTTTCCCCCACTCCCCAGCCCCTGAGAACCATTGTACTTACTCTCTGTTTCTGTGACTTTGTTTGCTTTTTTTTTTTTTTTTGTACCATACATAAGTGACATCATACTTGTGGTTTTAGCTGAATATGCTTTATGAAGGTTGTTGAACATCTCTTCATGTACTTACTCACCATTTGAACTTGCCTTTCTCTGCCTGACTTATTTCATTTAGGTTCATCCATATTGACAGAGATGTCAGAATTTCCTCCTTTCTTTATGGCTAAATCATATTACATATATATATATAGCCACAAATTCTGGGAGGAAATTCTGATATCTCTGACTATATATATATATATATAGAGAGAGAGAGAGAGAGAGAGAGAGAGAGGAGGCAGAGAGAGAGAGAGAGAGAACAATGTATAAAGTTCACAAGAGTGAACAAAAGATAGAAATCCTTGCCCTGGTGTAGCTTATTTTCTGGTGGGGACAGATAATGGAAAATACAAATAACTGGTTATATAAATATAAATATATATATTTGGAGACCTCTCCAGGAGTGGCAGGCTCCAGGGTGCCTGAGAAGTGGGGTGCGGGAGGGTCCAAGTTCCAAGTTGTTTTATTCAGATCCAGGGCTCCTCTGATTCCAGATATGATGATGGAAGAGGGCCACCAGGAAACCCCCCAGAAGGATGGGTCTCAGTAATCATCTACGTGGCCCTAGTCATCCTCCAATGGGTGGTGGATGAGGAAGGTAAATGTCTGCTCTAAGAAGCAGACAACTGGACATGCACATTCCTAACAGAAGGAAACCATCAAGAAGTAGAGTGCTGACCATGCTGGACAAGTAATTGAATGTATATGCCCAAACAAGGATTGCTCTGTGCCTTCACAGACGAATGAGGTCGTGCTGGGAATTCCCTCCCCAGGGATCTGGCATGACTAACATGCATTTTTATAAATGCACATGCTTGTCTCATTATCTTTTTTGTATAGTTTATTAAAATATTAATACAGTTTTAATAAGTAAATATTTTTAGGTTACAAAACTTGACTTCACATCTTTGTATAATTAAACTCCAGATTTGAAGGAAAAATGTATATATTACATCCTCTTTTTTTTTTTTTAAAGGTATTTATTTATTTATTTATTTATGATAGTCACAGAGAGAGAGAGAGAGAGGCAGAGACACAGGCAGAGGGAGAAGCAGGCTCCATGCACCGGGAGCCTGATGTGGGATTCGATCCCGGGTCTCCAGGATCGCGCCCTGGGCCAAAGGCAGGCGCCAAACCGCTGCGCCACCCAGGGATCCCCCCCCTTTTTTTTTTTTTTAATATTACATCCTCTTTATCCATTCATCTGTAGGTGGATGTCTTAGCTATTGTGAATAATGCTGTAGTGAACATGGGAGTACATGTATCTTTTCGAGATCCTAATTTCATTTCCTTTGGGTATATAGCCAGAAATGGGATTGCTGGATCATATGGTGGTTCTATTTTTAATTTTTTGAGTAACCTCCATACTGTTTGCCATAATGGTCACACCAATTTACATTCCTTCAGCATGGCACAAGGGAGTTCCCTTTTCTTCACATTCTTGCCAACACTTATTATCTTTCATTGTTTTGAAAATACCCATTCTAACAAGTGTGAGGTGATATCTTTTTGTGGTTTGATTTGTATTTCTCAGCTTTGGGCAGTGGCAGTATCGTAGCCAATGAGGTTTATCCAACGTGCGATTATTGCTAATTGATTTGTATTTCCCTGAGGATTAGTGATGTTAAGCATCTTTCCATGTAATTGTCAGTCATTTGTAGGTCCTCTTTGGAAAAAAGTCCATTCAGGTCCTTTGCCTGTTTTCCAATTGGGAGCAATTTGGATGTTAGTTGGTTAATAATGGGTTCTCGAACTTTCTTCTGCTTAAATCAAGATGATGTCAATTTTATTTGAATTTTAGGTTAATAAAATTTTCTTCTCTATAAGAATTCAGTAACAAGGTTGAAAAATCTAAAATCATTAGAATTACTCTCTGTAGTGTGTTCACAATATAGAATAGGTTCTCTTGCTTATTACAATATCGTATATTTTCGGCTGGTGGTGGTGATACAGCTATATAATCCAGAACCTCTTTTTCTAATCAATAATCTTGAGGTTGATTTGCTCCTGAATTATCCAAGAAAAAGAGTTGGGATCCTAGAAGGCAGAGAAAACCTCATCATCTAAAAAATGGCCTACACCCATGATTATTCATTTGTAGTAAGATTAATCTGCATGTAGGACATCAGAAATTATTTCTGCTTTACAAATAGTTGATTTAAATTTTTTTGTGTGGCAATCAAGATAATATATATTTTCTATGTAAAAAAATGTACTTTTCCCCCTTTGAATTTTAGTATCAGTTTACCTCCATAAAACACTTCTTTGCAATTTTATTGGGATTGTGTTAAATTTACAAATGAATTTAGACATAAATGACATCTTGATGATGTTGAGATATCCTATCCAAGTATGAGGAATGTCTTTCCATTGAATCAGGTTTACTTTTGCAGCTTTCAAGAGTGGTTTAGTTTTCCTCATTTAGGTTTTACATGTTTTGTTTACTCCTTTGATTCTATTATGAATGAGATTTTCTTTACTGTTATGTCATCTGACTAGTACGTGTATGTATGACAGTTATTAATTTTGGTATACTTATTTAAATAACTCCTATCTTACTAAATTATTTTATTGTTTGAGATTTAATATTATCTTGTGTGTTCCAGGTATATTAACATATTGTTAACAAATAGAAAGTGTTTTACTTATCCTTCTCAGGTTTTTAGGTCTCTAACTTATTAGTACATTGTTAAATAGTAGTAAAGATAGTGGTATATTTGCCCTAGTCTTAATATTAATGAAAATCTCTGGTTTTTTTTCCCACTAAAGAAAATGCTGGCTTTGTGACTTAGATGTGTGTTTAATTTTAATTATCTAATCAGTTCCCCCCACACACACATTTAGTGTATTTTTTTTTAATTAGTAGGGTGTTAAATTTCACCAAAGGCCTTTTCAGTGTCTATGGAGATTAAAAAATGAGATATTTTTCTTAATCTTTAAAATTTTTTTAACATTTATTTTATTTTTTATAAGGCTTCATTTCTTTAGACAAGCTTAAGGTTCATAGCAAAATTAAGGAGAAGGTATAGACAGATTTCCCATGTAATTCTTTCCCTTGAACCTGCATAGCCTCTCCCATTATCAGCATCCCCAGGCAGAGTGGTAGAGTTGTTAAAGTTAATGAACCTACGCAGGTACATCATGCAAGACCAGAGTTTATATTGCAGCATTCGGGTTCACTCTTGGTGTTAGACATTCTGTGAGTTTGGATAAATGTATAATCACATATATCCGCCATTACAGAGTGTTTTCACCACTCTTGAAAACCTGTGTGCTCAAACTATTTATCCTTCTCCCTCACCTCCAAGCCTTGGCAGTCAGTGATATTTTTACTGTCTTCAGAGTTTTGCCTTTGTTAGACTGGCCTACAGTTGGATCTGAAACCTTCTCAGATCGGTTTCTTTCACTTACTAATATGCACTTAGGGTTCCTCTATGTCTTTTCAGAGCTTATAGTTCATTTCTTTTTAGCACTGAGTAATATCCCATTGTCTGGATGTACCACAGTTTATTTGTCCATTCACCTACTTGAAGTACATCTTGGTTATCTTCAGGTGCTGGCAATTATGAATAAAGCTGCTATAATCATCCATGCACAGGTTTTTGTGCAGACTTAATCTTTCAACTCCTTTGGATAAATACCAAGGAGCATGAGTGCTGGATCATGTAGTATGAGTATGTTTAATTTTGTTAGAAACTGCCAGACTGTCTTCCAAAATGGCTGTACCATTTTGCATTCTCACTAGCAGTAATGAGAGTTGCTGTTGCTCCACATCCTCATCAGCATTTGGTGTGTCAGTGTTCTAAGATTTGGGCCATTCTAATATATTTGTAATTATATCTCATTGTTGCTTTAATTTGCGATTTCCACATCACATATGATGTTTTACATCTTTCCCTATGTTTATTTGCCCTCTGTATATCTTATTTGGTGATGTATCTGTTAAGGTCTTTGGGCCATTTTTAAATCAGGTTATTTATTTTCTTATTGTTGAATTTTAAGAGTTCTTTGTATATTTGGTTAACAGTCCATTATCAGATCTGTCTTTTGCAAGCATTTTCTCTTAATATGTGGTTTGTATTCTCTTCCTTTTGACATTGTCTTGCACAGAGCAGAAGTTTCTAATGTAAATAGAGTCCAGCTTATCAACTGTTTTTTTTCATGGATCATGCCCTTGATGATCTTATCTAAAGAGCTATTACCATACTGAAGACCATCTAGGTTTTCTCCTATGTTATCTTCTAGGAGTTTTATAACTTTCATTTCACATTTAGATCTGTGATCCATTTTGAGTTAATTTTGGTGAAGAGTGGAACATTTATTTAGATTGTTTTTTTTCTTTTGCATGTGGATGTCCAGCTGTTAAGCACTATTTATTGACAAGACTATTGTACTGCCTTTGCTCCTTTGTCAAAGATTGACTGTAGACATGCATCTATTTCTAGGCTTTCTTTTCTAGTCCACTCATCATTTGTTTTGTTTTGTTTTGTTTTTATAGGATTTGGAACATTTTCATTAATTTATTTATTTTTATTGGAGTTCAATTTGCCAAAATATAGCATAACACCCAGTGCTCATCCCATCAAGTGCCCCCCTCAGTGCCCGTCACCCAGTCACCCCCACCCCCCGTCCACCTCCCTTTCCACCACCCCTTGTTCATTTCCCAGAGTAAGGAGTCTCTCATGTTCTGTCTCCCTTTCTGATTTTTCCCACTCATTTTTTCTCCTTTCCCCTTTATTCCCTTGCACTATTTTTTATATTCCCCAAATGAATGAGACCATATAATGTTTGTCCTTTCCGACTGACTTATTGCACTCAGCATAATACCCTCCAGTTCCATCCATGTCGAAGCACATGGTGGGTATTTGTCATTTCTAATGGCTGAGGAATATTCCATTGTATACATAAACCACATCTTCTTTATCCATCATCTTTCGATGGACACCGAGGCTCCTTCCACAGTTTGGCTGTTGTGGACATTGCTGCTAGAAACATCGGGGTGCAGGTGTCCCAGCGTTTCACTGCATCTGTATCTTTGGGGTAAATCCCCAGCAGTGCAATTGCTGGGTCATAGGGCAGGTCTATTTTTAACTCTTTGAGGAACCTCCACACAGTTTTCCAGAGTGGCTGCACCAGTTCACATTCCCACCAACAGTGCAGGAGGGTCCCCCTTTCTCCACATCCTCTCCAACATTTGTGGTTTCCTGCCTTGTTAATTTTCCCCATTCTCACTGGTGTGAGGTGGGATCTCATTGTGGTTTGGATTTGTATTTCCCTGATGGCAAGTGATGCGGAGCATTTCCTCATGTGCTTGTTGGCCACGTCTATGTCTTCCTCTGTGAGATTTCTCTTCATGTCTTTTGCCCATTTCATGATTGGATTGTTTGTTTCTTTGCTGCTGAGTTTAATAAGTTCTTTATAGATCTTGGAAACTAGCCCTTTATCGGATATGTCATTTGCAAATATCTTCTCCCATTCTGTAGGTTGTCTTTGAGTTTTGTTGACTGTATCCTTTGCTGTGCAAAAGCTGCTTATCTTGATGAAGTCCCAGTAGTTCATTTTTGCTTTTGTTTCTCTTGCCTTCATGGATCTATCTTGCAAGAAGTTACTGTGGCCAAGTTCAAAAAGGGTGTTGCCTGTGTTCTCTAGGATTTTGATGGAATCTTATCTCACATTTAGATCTTTCATCCATTTTGAGTTTATCTTTGTGTCTGGTGTAAGAGAGTGGTCTAGTTTCATTCTTCTGCATGTGGATGTCCAATTTTCCCAGCACCATTTATTGAAGAGACTGTCTTTCTTCCAATGGATACTCTTTCCTCCTTTATCGAATATTAGTTGACCATAAAGTTCAGGGTCCACTTCTGGATTCTCTATTCTGTTCCATTGATCTACGTGTCTGTTTTTGTGCCAGTACCACACTGTCCTGATGATCACAGCTTTGTAGGACAACCTGAACTCTGGCATTGTGATGCCCCCGGCTTTGGTTTTCTTTTTCAATATTCCCCTGGCTATTTGGGGTCTTTTCTGATTCCACACAAATCTTAAGATAATTTGTTCCAACTCTCTGAAGAAAGCCCATGGTATTTTGATAGGGATTGCATTAAATGTGTAAATTGCCCTGGGTAGCATTGACATTTTCACAGTATTAATTCTTCTAATCCATGAGCATGGAATATTTTTCCATCTCTTTGTGTCTTCCTCAATTTCTTTCAGAAGTGTTCTGTAATTGTTAGGGTATAGATCCTTTACCTCTTTGGTTAGGTTTATTCCTAGGTAGCTGATGCTTTTGGGGGGCAATTGTAAATGGAATGGACTCCTTGATTTCTCTTTCTTCAGTCTCATTGTTAGTATATAGTAATGCCACTGATTTCTGGGCATTGATTTTGTATCCTGCCACGCTGCCAAATTGCTGTATGAGTTCTAGCAATCTTGGGGTGGAGGCTTTTGGGTTTTCTATGTATAGTATCATGTCATCTGCGAAGAGGGAGAGTTTGACTTCTTCTTGGCCAATTTGAATACCTTTTATTTCTTTTTGTTGTCTGATTGCTGAGGCTAGGACTTCCAGTACTATGTTGAATAGCAGTGGTGAGAGTGGACATCCCTGTCTTGTTCCTGATCTTAGGGGAAAGGCTCCCAGTGATTCCCCATTGAGAATGATATTTGCTGTGGGCTTTTCGTAGATGGCTTTTAAGATGTTGAGGAATGTTCCCTCTATCCCTACACTTGGAAGAGTTTTGATCAGGAATGGATGCTGTATTTTGTCAAATGCTTTCTCTGCATCTATTGAGAGGATCATATGATTCTTGTTTTTCTCTTGCTAATATGATGAATCACATTGATTGCTTTACGCCACTCATCTATTTGTTCTTTTGCAATTACCATCCTGTCTTTTTTTTTTTTTTTTAATGATAGTCACAGAGAGAGAAAGAGAGAGAGGCAGAGTCTTGATTACTGTTGCTTTATGGTAAGTCTTGAACATCCATCCTCTAACTTTGTTCTTCTCTTTCAATACTGTCTTGGCTATTCTGTGTATTTTGCCTCTCTGTAACTTTTAGAATCAGTTTGCTGATAGCCACAAGATAATTTGCTAGCTGAGATTTTGATTAGGATTGCCTTGAATCTATAGATCAAGCTGGAGAGAACTGGCATCTTGACAGTGTTGTGTCTTCCTATCATAAACATGGAATATCTCCCCACTTTTTTAGTTCTTCCTTACTATGTTTATTAGAATTTTGT
Source organism: Canis lupus familiaris (assembly GCF_011100685.1). Classification (NCBI taxonomy): domain Eukaryota; kingdom Metazoa; phylum Chordata; class Mammalia; order Carnivora; family Canidae; genus Canis; species Canis lupus. The sequence goes on from NC_049244.1 coordinate 52,304,454, forward strand.
AGTTTTTTTTATACAGATCTTGTACATACTTGTTAGATTTATACTTAAGCATATTTTTCTGGGTACTAATGTAAATAATACTGTTTTTTTAATTTCAAATTCTACTTGTTCCTTTCTATAATTTCATAGTAGTTCCTGGTGTTCTTTTGTCCATTCATTCTTTCTACGTACGTGATCATGTTTCTTTGATTTAATTGAGGTACATGATTATGTTTCTGTAAACAAAGACAGTTTTATTTCTTCCTTCTCAGTCTGTATACCTTTTTTTTCTTTTCCTTATTGCGTCTGCTAGGTCTTACAGTGTGATGTTGAAAAGGAGATGGGACATTGATTGCTTTGTACCTGATATTAGTGGTAAAGCTTCAGGTTATCACCATTAAATATGATGTTAGCTGTTTTTTGTAGATACTCTTTATCAAGTTGAGGAAGTTCCTTTTTATCCTTAGTTTACTGAGAATTTTTTGTATCCTGAATGAATGTTGGATTTTGTCAAATCCATGGATTTGTATCCTGAATGAATGTTGGATTTTGTCAAACCATTTGTTTTTTCTGCATCTGTTGATTTCATTAGATCCTTAATATGCTGTCATATTTAAGGATTTCTCAATATTGACCTATCCTTGTATAACTATAATGAATCCCATTTGTTAATGGTGTGTTACTTTTTAATGTAATGTTGCTTTCCATACTCCTAATATTTTATTTAGTTTTTACATTAATATTCACTGGTTAAAAAAAATGTTCACTGGTTAATAATTTTCTTTTTGCATATTGGTGTTATGCTTGCTTCATAAATACAGTTTGGAAGTTTTTGTTTTTGTTTTTTCATTTTCTTTGCTTAAGAGTAATATTCACATTAGAAGTATCTTTGATAGTTTACTACATTTCCACCCATGAAGCAGTATGGACCTGGTACTACCTTTTTTGTAATTGATAACTCTTTCTTCTGTGAAACTTTATATATTTTGAGCTCTCTAATCTCTAAAAATTTTAATTTTGGCAAAGTAGATTTTCCTACTAATTATCCATTTCACCTAGATTTTCAAATTAATTTCTATAGAGATCTGCAAAGTAGTCTCTTATGAGTTTGGTAATTTTTTTCTGTTTCATTGATATTAATCCTTATTTTGTACGTTCTTGTTAGATATTTTCATTATTTTTTAGGAGAATTTTGATGACTTATAATTAGATCTTTCATTTTTCTGTTTTCCAACCCGCTTTAATTTTATTATTTCCATCCTTATACTTTCTTCCATTTTCTTTATTGTTCTTTCTTTAGCATTTTAAGTTGGGAATTTAGCTGATTTATTTTTATTATTATTAAGGCTTTTAGTTTCTCTCTATTATTGCTATAAACATATTCCATAAATTAAGTATAGTGTTCTATTATTATTTTTTAGAAATTCTATGATTTTGGTTTTAATTTCTTCTTTGACCAAGGAATATTTTAATTTTCAGGTTAAAGGGTTTTTTTGCAATTCAGTTTCATTATTCTAATTTCATTATGTGTTGACTTGAGTGCTTTTGTAATATTCGTACTTAATGGAACGTACGAAATTTTTTTCTTTCTGTGAATGTTCCATATACACTTGATATCTCCTATTTGCAGAATATAAAATTTGATACATATTTATAAATATTTAAACCTTGTTATGTTTCTTTTTAGCTCTTTCTTTTTTTTTTTAAGGTTTTATGTATTTATTCATGAGAGACACAGAGAGACGCAGAGACCCAGGCAGAGGGAGAAGCAGGCTCCCTGCAGGGAGCCCAGGGTCACGCCCTGGGCTGAAGGTAGATACTCCACCACGGAGCCCCCAGGCGTCCCAGCTCTTTTATATCCCTGCCTTTATTTTTTGTCTAGTTTACTAGTCTTACACTAAGAATGTATTGATATCCCTGATTATCAGCCTGTTTCCACCTATACTTTGTTGAACACTCTGTCATTTCTACTTTATAAAACTAAAACTGCTATGGACTTGGGTGCATGGAAAGAATTAACTATCATTTCTTCATCTTGAATTGTTTATTTTAGCAGCAAAAATGCCCTTTTATGTCTGATTCATGTTCTTATGGTTTGAAACCTACTTTGATTTGAACCCAAATCCTGCTGTATTATTCCCATTTGCTAGAACATTTTGCCTATCTAACTGATTTTTAATGTTCCTGAATCATTTTATGTGTGTTGTGTGTACAGCATATAATTAGGTCTTGCCCTTGTAAGTTAACTTGAATATCTGTTTAATAGTTGAATTGGACCTGTTTACTTTATTGATATGAGTAATATGTATGGTGTATATTACTACCTATCATACCATTTTTGAGTTAGTTCATTATGTTTTCCCTTTAATTATTTTGTAAGTTTATGTCTTTTTATTGTTAACTCTTGAAAGCACTTAATGTTTATCCTATTGGCTTTTCTCTGTTCTTAATCTTACTAATCCTTGTATGTGTTATCTTGGTTTTATGTGCTATTACTATCATGCTGTTTCTTTTTTATGTTATTTGCTAATTTTTGATGTAAGAATTTTAAAATTTTTACGTGGTCAAGTATATCAATCTTTGTATTAATCATATTCTTTTCATCCATATTCTATTGAGTTTAAGCGTAGAAAACTACCTGGAGTTAGCCAAACTGTGCGGTTAAAGATACAGTCCTTGAGACTACCAAGTCTGTTGAAGTTGTCTGACTGTAACTGCAAGTACAGAGCTTTCCCAAAATCACCTTCAGTTTCAATGATGCTTTACCAAAAAGACTCAGAGATGTCACTGACAACTGTTGTTCTCATCGTCACATTTATTACAGGGAAACAATATAAATAAGAACCAGCCAATGGAAGAGACACGTAGGGCTGAGTTTAGGAGGGTTCCAAAAGCTCCTGTCTTCTTCATGATGTGTCACCTTCCAAGCATCAGTAAGTGACACTAATCATGAAGTATTGCTCTTGAAAGCTTCAGTGTCCAGAGATTTTAATCCAAGCATCATTACATAGAATTGATTCATTCATTCATTCATTCATTCATTATTTGGTTAAACTCAATTTCCAGCCCTATTCACTTCCAGGAGGTTGGGCCGACATCATGTGGTCCAAAAACCTCTCTAATTAGGTAGATTTTTTGGCTTGGCCAGTCCTTATGTACCATGGCCAACCCCCAATGCTACTACCATTGTGTGGGTGACTGCACCTTTAGTTACCTCAGGAGAATATATATATATATATAGTCTTCTTCACCATGAATGATGAGGACATTGATCACTCTGGCTTTCCAGGTATTAAAGACAAAGATCAGATCTCTTTGGACCAGGCCACTTTCTTTACTCCACAAGAGCCTTTCTTTTTTTTTTTTTTTTTTTTTTTTCTCACAAGAGCCTTTCTTTTTCAGCTATTAAGTATTCAACATTTTCTCTTGGTCATTGTTTTTATATTTTTATGAATATTTTATCATTAACTTTTGAGTCTTTCTGGAAATTACTCTCAATGCTAAAGACAAATTATTTTTTTTCTTTGCAAAGAGCTAATCAGTTTCAGAACCATTTGTTAAAAATTCTTATCTGCTGATTTTGGTGCCTCATTTATTCTGGATACCTAGTTTTTAAACTTTTATCAGATTAGCTAGGGTAAATAAAAATAATAGTAGAAAGTACTCAAGTTACACGTGTAATTCCTGACAAGGAATACCGACAAATTATAAACAGCAGACAAAGGATCTCAAAAACTATTAGACTCTGCATTTACTGACTGGCAGTGTCTCTATATGTGATTTCTGAAGGATATTGCTATTTTACATCCCAAACTTCACTTGATGTTTTGATATTCATAACAATACTATAAGTCATCAAGGGAAAGATGAAGAAAGTTTGGCAATATTCTAGAAGACATGAAGATTAACCAAAATGCTGTATGTTGACTAACAAGGAAAGATATCTATGAAATAACTGAGGGGGGAAAAAGCATCTTGCAAAAACAGAAGTATAAGATGTCAACATATATATATTATTTTTTTTTTGTAATACATTGTGTGTGTGTGTCTGTGGTAAAATGCATAGAAAAAGTTCTGGGAAAATATCCTCCAAACTGTGACAAGGAGGAGAATAATGGTAGTGGTAGTGTGCCTTTATTTCCTTTTTTTTTTTTTTTTTAGAAATAAGTTTGTATTTCTTTTATAATTCAATATTTTAAAGATAATATACAAGTTTATAATACACTGTAGGAAGGTCTCAATCACAAGTAATTTACATGTTGCAAATTTAATAGGTTGGCTATAAAGATTTAAATCATAAAATTCACTCCCTGTAGATGTAGGTACATAGTATGTGCTTTTTTTATAGTATATTTAGTATTTAAAAAATTCTGTGGAAATTATTGTGGTTTCTTAATTAAGAAAGATTGTTTTAAGTTAAAAAAAGTCATTGTAATGTTCACCATGATAGCCTCCAGACATATGTAGCTATTGAGCTCTTGGAATATGGCTAGAATGAATTAAGATATCCTGTAAGTATAAAATACACCCCACATTTTGAAAACTGAGCATGAAGGGGGGTGCCTGGGGGGCTCAGTGGTTGAGCATCTATCTGCCTTTGGCTTAGATTGTGATCCCGGGGACCCTGGATCGAGTCCCACACCGGGCTCCCCTTGGGGAGCCTGCCTCTCCCTCTCCCTCTGCCTGTGTTTCTGCCTTTCTCTCTGTGTCTCTCATGAACAAATAAATAAAATCTTAAAAAAGAAAAAAAAGAAAAGAAAGAAAACTGAGCATGAGGAAAGTAAGATGCCTTATTGATAATTTTTATATTGACAATATTGAATTTAAAATATTGGGATATATTGAGTTAAATAAAATACAGTATTAAAATACAAAAGAGGTCATAAATTGTATCTTATTTTATATGTAAGTGATTTATTTATGTGCTATTTTTGTTTTCATGAAGTAGCCTACTCATTATAGGCTTCTCATTATAGACTTCTACTAAGGAATTTTATCTTATATTAGCAAAAGTAATTTTTTACTTTCCTTAATCTAGAAACCTGCAACTCAGCAGGTTAGGACTAAGAGCTAAAATGAGGGAATCAGAATAAGAATCAGGAGTAGATATCAATAAATTTTCATCAGCCCATCAGTAGGACATATTAAAGGTCCAATTACAAATTCAGGAGTAGAAATAGTTACTGTGGAGTTGCCTCAAGCAAAGACTAAATTTCCTGAGAAATGTTGGTAGGGAGACACATGCCGAGACACACTCACAGCCAGTATTAAGTATTAAGCTAACAGACTACAGATTATGGACTGTGCCTTAGACCTCCAGGCTCTTGGGAGGGAATTGGGAGCCAAAGATGGACAAGTGTATGGCTTAGGGTGATAGTAGGAAGTAAATAACACAGAGGCATAAGCAGATAATTTAATGAAGGGACTATTAAAAGGGTGAGGTAGGTTTAAGGAGAATCATCAAGATTCCTGCCTAGCAATACCTGTGAGTCTTTACCACCCCTGGGTCTAGTGAGAGAAAGCGAAGAGAGCTTATTGTGACAGACGCCATCCCAACGGAAATTGGGCCTGTAGAAGAGAATGGCAGCCACTGTCCAACCCCAGGCCAGCAGGAAAAAGACCCTAATCTCTCTTTCCTCTTGCCCTCTAATTGATCTGCCTTCAGTGTTATCTGTTAACCAAACCCAAACTGCAGCAGAAGGGCAAGGCCCTATCTGTTGGGGCCCATAAAGAGCACCAGCCAAGTTTGGGGCCGAGAGGTGGTCAGAGATCAGGAGGGCAGCCCAGGCCTATCCAGCGCAGTGCCTGATAGCTGCTGAGACAGTCAGCAGTCACAGAGAGTCCTAGGAGAAGCCCTGTTAGTGAACGTAGAAGAAAAGAGAAGGTACAGGGAGAATTGATGTCTTTTAGTAATTAAAAAGCAGTGACATTTGCTTCTTTTTCAGTTGATTGTTCCGGGGTATTTCCAAAATAATGTAGAACAGTGCACGTTTTACTGTCACTAAATTTACTTAATCGGAGTTTTACATGATAGAATACTTTTCGTTAGAATTTATTTGAACAAAAATAAATTGTGCCAGGGCTTTTATTGAGCAATGGAAATATAAAGATTCTTTTCTAGGATACTCTTTCTGCCTACTTGGAGCTCAAAGCCCAGTACAGGACAAAAGTCTGTCGACACAACATTGCATAGTACTATAAACAGTCCATCCATTTTTCAAATCTTTGAGGCCTTACTAGGTGTCAGGTGAAGTTCCAAAGTGCAGTAGGAACATAGGAGTAACTACCTCTGCCTGAGAAATCAGGGAAGTCGTAACTTTAATATTGAGGAGCATACTGTTTGGTACTCGGTTTTCCTTACCTGGTCTCCTTATAAATCACAGGCATTAACAACTCACTTGCAAAAGGAATGGTATCAACCTGAGTAATAAAGTCCTTTTGATATAGTTATTGAAAGAGTATTTATCATTGCCTTATTAAATATGGAGAAATAAGTGTGCCATTTTTTTTCAAATGGTTTCATTTGCTCATGTTTTCTTTGTTGACCCAAATGAATGAAATTAGAATAAACAATCTCTAAGTCATTTGTAATCATGAGCTGATTAATGGAGTTTGGTTTCATAGCCATTATTCATTCACGAACACCTGATATCTTTCCCATAAACAAATTGTGTTTGTCCAAATTAAGAAATTAAATGAAGCATTTGATGAGTTTATGATTGACCCTTCTAACTCAGAGCCCATTAGTCAATGTCGTTATCATAGAAAACTGTTTGACTAATGTGCTGTCTAAAGAAGCATGTGGATTTATTATGACTTCTGATTAATGCTTGCTGCAAGCCAAACTACTAGATTATAATAATTTTTTGATTCTCATTTTAGCAGTCATTGAAGAATTTCATCTCTGATGAAATGCGCTTATGTCCCATTAGATTTAGAGATGATTACAAGGTATTGAGTGAAAAAGTTTTTAAAGGAGTTATATATTTCTGAAAGTGTATACAGTATATACTTTAGAAAGATGCTTTTACTTGAAGCAGTTTGGCTTTTTTTTTTTTTTTTTTAACTTTGTGGGCATCATCTTTTTCTTTGAGGATTATGAGCCATTATCAGGTTTTTTTAAACTAGTACTTACTAAGAAAAATTAGAAAAATCATAATGTATGAATTTCTCACATTTTAAATTTTTTTTTAAGATTTTATTTACTTATTCATGACACACACACAGAGAGGCAGAGAGGCAGGCAGAGGGAGAAGCAGGCTCCGTGCGGGGAACCTGATGTGGGACTTGATCCCAGGACCCCAGGATCATGACCCAAGCCAAAGACAGACACTCAACCACTGAGCCACCCAGGAGGCCCTCTCACATTTTGTTTAAATTAAAACAAGTCTTGGTAGTTTTAAGTATTTATTTGAAGTCTGTAATTTTTACTTATTTAATACATTTAAGTTTTGCCAGTAAAGCAAACCCATGTTTACCCAATTTATTCTCATTATAAAGTTAGAATAAGAGTTTTACCTTTAAGCTCTTCAGCAAACTAGTAACAGCTAACCCACTGTTAACATGGGCCTTGAGCGTGGTTCCTGCTTGAGGCTACACTGTAAGACTACCACGCTATTAGGAAGAAACTAAGGACCACAAATATGACTGGGGATGTGGTGGGGAGTAGGTTTTAAAAGTTGGAAATAGGCACCTGGGTAGCCCAGTGGGTTAAGCATCTGCCTTTGGCTCAGGTCATGGACCCGAGGTCCTGGGATGGAGCCCCCCCATCACATCTGGCTCCCAGCTCAGTAAGGAGTCTGCTTCTCCCTCTCCCTCTGCCTGCCACTCCCCCTGCCTGTGCTCTCTCTCTCAAATAAATAAATAAAATCTTAAAATAAAACTTGGACACGTTGGCTTTATCAGAATCCATCTGATGAACAGTGTTTACAAGGCAGATATGTAGGGTTTATAGTCTTTACTGTGAAGTTAATTGAATTATATGCCTCTTAAAGTACAGAAGACGGAAGCAGCATGCTGACTAGAATGAAAAAGTTTTGGGGGGGAAAAAGTCCTTCTGATTTCCTTTTTACTATGCAAATTGTAATGATCCACCATTTTTTCTTGTTCACTTTCTGATTTTATTAGAAACATTAAGGAAACAAGCACCAGATATGCTAAGCACATCACCCATATTATTTCATTTAAATTAGAGCAGAATATAATCATGATAACTAAGAGAGCAAGGAGAAAGGAGAATATCATTTTTTTTGTTTCCCTAAAAGTCTTAACATTAGCCAAAATTAGAAATGATTTTTCTCTCAAGCTAGGTCTTACTTTGATTGCTCTAGGACATCAGAGAAAAAGGTCAGTTAGGTTTTTACTGATCTTATTCCCTATGTACAGTAGTGCTAAGGCTCCTGCTTCCAAGCTTCTGCCCAAAATGGGATCTTTTCTGACCATACAGTTGAGGACCTCTGGGTTGACATATCACTTGAACAAAAGGGCAGACATAAAGGGGTTTGTTTGCAACTCAAGGCCAAGATCTGAGGGTGTACCTGAGTTAACACCAAGTTAAAATTCTCTTCATTTGTTAGAGGTTCTGTGGTGAAGTAAAACGCAACCTTCTTACCTCATTTTGGAAATTCAGATGCTAGTTCTTTTCTTTTATGAAGCATATTAGAGAAGTCATTGTAATCTTCAGACAGTTATATGTCCTCCTCCTGGGGTATTGCAGGGGGGCAGTGGAAATACACTTTATTAATCCTGTTGATTCTCATCAGTACAGAAAAAAATTATTAAGATGACCTTAAAGGACTCATAAAACTAACATGTATTGAGTGTTTGCAATGTGCAAAGTATTGCATTAGGTGCTTTCCATATTTTATAACACTTAGTCCATATTCTTATGAAGTTTTTTAAGTTATATCTTAGGAGATCTAAATATATCTTTTAAGTTTATGCACGAAAATTTACTGTTTAGTTTGGAATGCAATGCAGAGCCAACAGTTATGTTGCTAGATGAATCAGTAGCAACAGGGAAATATTTACTCCCAGGCCTTTAGTCCCACAGAGAAGATATCCAAAGAGCCACTTTGGCAAAATAGTCTGAAGTAATAAAACTGAATATAATGGAGAGGACAAGGGAGGTCAGTGAAGGGACGTTTTTTCTTTTTTTAGTGCCTGCTATGTGTTTATAATTACCTTAATGTAGCACAAAGATAGTAATTGAGTGATCGGGCAAAGTGGCATTAATAATATATACATATCTATTCTGTATAATTCTGAAATACTAGCTTATTACTTGTATTTTGTTTGTTTTAAAGATCTTATTTATTTATTCATGAGAGACACACAGAGAGGCCGAGACACAGGCAGAGGAAGAAGCAGGCTCCATGCAGGGAGCCCAACGTGGACTCGATCCCGGGACCCAGGATCCCCCCCTGGGCCAAAGGCAGGTGCTAAACCACTGAGCCACCCAGGGATCCCCTGGTATTTTGTTTTTTAAAGTGAGATATTATTATCTGTAATTTATCCTCAGATGCATTTCACCTAAGACCAGACCAGGGTAAAGGGCATTTCTTGGCTACGTTATTTGTCCCTTTCTCTGAGATAATTGAGGGAGGAGGTCCTAGTTGAAATAAATTATCTTGGAGAAGAAGTTAGGCCCTTAGAAAGCAGGTTTGTCTCTGGAAGGAGAAAAAGGGAGGTGAGCAGTGGAAATCTGCTGGAGAAAGGAAAGTGGTCAGTATCCAAGAAGGGCTGGGACCGGGCTTGCAGCCTGCCCTGTTTGCCTCTTGTATCCTCTAGCTATGGACTGAAAGGTATCTTCATGGCCCCCTATTCATATGTTGAAGCCCTAACCCCCAGTGTAATGGTATTTAGGAATGGGGCCTTTGGGAAATAATTAGATTTAGATGAGGTAACAAAGGTAGGAACTTCGTGATGCTATTGATGCCCTTCTAAGGAGAGATACCAGTGAACTGGCCCTGCCTGCCCTGCCTACCCTGCCCTCCTGTTGGGGCAAAGTGAGAAAATAGCTGCCTCCAAGCCAGGAAGAGAGCTCCGGTAAGAATGTGACCGTGCTGGCACCTTGATCTTGGATGTTAATCTCCAGAGCCGTGAGAAAATCAATTTCTGTTGTTTAAGTCACTCAGCCTGTGGCATTTTGTTATGACAGTCCAGGCTAAGACATCCCTGGCGCATCTATCCTTTTTCCTAAGGAGCACCCCCCCCACCTTCTCCTTGCCCTTTTGATTGGAAGATGACTTTCAGAGACCTGAAAGTAAATTGGATCCAAATCAGTTCTGGAGGAAATTCAGATTACTTTGCCTCACCAGTAATACAATAACCCAATAACTGGGAAATGCAACTTAAGATAGTCATACCTTACGAGGGTTTTTAAATGGAGATGAGGAGAGAGTTTTGTCTGTGGCCAAATTGCTGTCTGTTGTTGGAGTCTCATTCAAAACATAACTTTCTGGAAGCATATCAAAACACAAATCACATTTCATTTTTTAGAATAATGGAAAAAACAGTATAACATCAAGAAAAATACTAATGTTTTAATCCTTCAAAATATTACACAATTTTGGATTACTGAAAACCAGAATTGTATATAAATAGTTACAAATAGGTCTTTTTTTTTTTTTTTTTGCATGGCAAAATTATGCACTTTTATTTTCTTAATTATAATTTATGTTTTTTCAGAGTCTACAATTTATACTGGAGATATAAGTTATATTTTTCAAAAAGAAAAATACAGCTTTCCATCTCTCTGTTTCTCTCTTTTTTTATTAAATAGGCCTTCTTTAGAGCTTATAAAGTTACTGCATTTTATAGGTTTGTATTATTATCTACTAAAGAAAAAGGTGAAAGTTTAGGATGAACATGATCAAAAAAATCAGAACAGATAGCTTTAGGTTGAAGAGATAGTAGTAGTAGAGTGAATCCTTTGTATGTCTTTTCCATTTGTCTTAAGGGGCCAGGGATAGGGATTATGTGCTTAATGTATGTGTATTTTTACAAATAAGAAAAATATTGCTGTATTGGAGTTACTTTCTTGTTTTACTGTCATTTACTTCTCATTAATGTTCTAGCCTAAAGATAACTAAGCAATTAAATTTCGTATTCAGTGAATGGATTATCACCACAGTTTTATGGCTGTGGAGTTGTTCATCATCAACTTTTTCTTTCCTTGAGTTTAGAAATACTATAGAAATTGGAATTTGAGTTCCAACCAGTCTATTTCGCCCCCCCCAAGATGGAAGTTGGCCCTATTTGTTTGCATATTCATTGGCTGGGTTTTTTTTTTTTTTTAAAGCTCTATCTATCTATCTATCTATCTATCTATCTATCTATCTATCTATCTATCATCTATCTATCTTTATCTATCTGTCTATCCATCCATCCATCCATCCATCCATCCATCCATCCATGAGAGACACAGAGAGACAGAGACTTAGGCAGAGGGAGAAGCAGGCTCCTCACAGGGAGCCCATTGTGGGACTCAGTCCCAGAACCCTGGGATCATGACCTGAACCAAAGGCCAAGGCTCAACCATTGAGCCACCCAGGTGCCCATATTCATTGTTATTTTTTTTTATATACACTGTTTATTCTTTCTTTCTTTGCTTGCTTGCTTTCTTTTATTGGAGTTCAATTTGCCAACATACAGTATAACACCCAGTGCTCATCCTGTCAAGTGCCCCCTTCAATGCCCATCATCCAAGTCACCCCATCCCCCCGCCCACCTCCCCTTCCACTATCCCTTGTTCGTTTCCCAGAGTTTGGAGCCTCTCATGTTCTGTCTCCCTCTCTGATATTTCCCACTCATTTTCTCTCCTTTCCCCTGTGATCCCTTTTCACTATTCCTTATATTCCCCCTATGAGAGAGGCCATATAATGTTTGTCCTTCTCAGATTGACTTGCTTCACTCAGCATAATACCCTCCAGTTCCATCCACGTCGAAGCACATGGTGGGTATTTGTCATTTCTAATGGCTGAGTGATATTCCGCTGTATACATAGACCACAGCTTCTCTATCCATCATCTGTTGATGGATACCGAGGCTCCTTCCACAGTTTGGCTGTTGTGGACATTGCTGCTAGAAACATCGGGGTGCAGGTGTCCCGGCGTTTCATTACATCTGAATGTTTGGGGTAAATCCCCAGCAGTGCAATTGCTGGGTCGTAGGGCAGGTCTATTTTTAACTCTCTGAGGAACCTCCACACAGTTTTCCAGAGTGGCTGCACTAGCTCACATTCCCACCAACAGTGCAGGAGGGCTCCCCTTTCCCCACAATCTCTCCAACATGTGTTGTTTCCCGTCTTGTTAATTTTCCCCATTCTCACTGGTGTGAGGTGGGATCTCATTGTGGTTTTGATTTGTATTTCCCTGATGGCAATCAAGATAAAAAGCCTCTGCACAGCAAAAGAAACAGTCAACAAAACTAAAAGACAACTTACAGAATGGAAGAAGATATTTGCAAATGACCTATCAGATAAAGGGCTAGTATCCAAGATCTATAAAGAGCTTATTAAACCCAACAGCAAAGAAACAAACAATCCAATCATGAAATGGGCAGGCAAAAGACATGAACAGACATTTCTCCAAAGAAGACCTACTACACATGGCCAACAAACACATGAGAAAATGATCCGCATCACTTGTCATTGGGGAAATGTAATTCATTGTTAGTAGCCTAATTGTTTAACTTCCCTGAACCTTTCTTTATCTAGAAAATGCAGACTTAGAAAAGAGAGATGAGGAATAGTTCTTCCACATAGTGCCCTGCCCATCCTACTCCCTTGTCTATTTGCAATATCTGTATGTTTATGATACAAAAATTTGGAGCTAGTCACTTATTTGGGAAATTACATAATCTTAAATTCCCTAATCAGTTATTTAATGTAGTTGTCCGAAGACTGTAGTTTCAGTCATGTTTACTAGATCAGGAAAAAAATTGTTTCATTACCTGTCATAGTGAAATCATAGAAAAGAATGACTTCATTGTCTATAGCAGTACATGAAATAAAAATGAATATTTGAACAAATAACAGTGAACTAGGAAACATTTCATTTATGGGGGGAAAAAACCAACAACATGAAGTACATGCTATTTCTTTGTTTATATAACAAAATGTAATATAACCCAAACTCACATGTGACATACATTTGTTGGTGACTTTTTCATTAAGAAAAATAATGTTTGATTTAGTTTTCAACCAACATTGAGAAAGTATGCAGAAATTGTAATAGTCCTGGCTGCAAGGTAGACTGAAAGAATGTATTGTCATATTTATAGCTTTGGGATAAGATAAAATCATAAATTATAGTGCTCTCTCTAAAAATGGTGTCAGAAAAAAGAAATAATACAGAAATTTTATATCCTAGATTATACAGAGACTAAGTTAATGAATCCTAGAGGTCTTTGAAAAGGAAATTTTTTGTTTTTTAAACTTTCTGCCTCTTATCCCAATTGAGTATTTCTTTTGGAGCACATAAAGTGAACATTCATTGTGAAGTTATATATGTCATATGTTACAGATTTTTAGAATTCACCAGAATTTCCATGTATATTTATCATTTCTAAGATTAACTGTTAAGGAGAGTTTATAGTATGTCAACTGAATTATTACATAAATATGACCTCTGAGTAATTAGGCAAAGATCTACTTATATATATGCCTCAAATAAAAATATCAGGACTATCTGCTAAACCTGTCTCATTCTCTGAGTACTACAGGCAATTAAAAGCCATTTAATCACATACAATCATCAAAGTATCTAATCAGAGAGGATTCCCACCTCCATTTGGTTCTTTTCTATGGCTTTGGGTTCTAGATCACTCCAACTTTTGACCTACAATGCAGATTAAGCAATTTGGGGATTTTATTCATATATTCATTTTTAATTTTTTAAGGATTCTATTTATTTATTCATGAGAGACCCAGAGAGAGAGAGGCAGAGACACAGGCAGAGAGAGAAGCAGGCCCCATGTAGGGAGCCCGACACGGGACTGGATCCCAGGACCCCAGGGTCGTGCCCTGAGCCAAAGGCAGACAATTACTGAGCTGTCCAGGGGTCCCAATTTGGGGATTTTAAAAAGCATGTTGGAGTTTGGTAAGAAATAGAAAGCAATCTATGATCAAATAATAGTGATAACAGTCTTAAGGTAGTTCCTTTAGCTTATCAAAAATATTGTGTATGTTAAGCCAACCAGAATGTGTAAGGATGAATCATCCATACCAAACTGGTGATCTACAGTGTTTGCATTTAAAATTCCATAGTTTGTCACTGGATAGGATGCCTTAATATCTTTGTTAATTATTTAAACTACTGTGAAATAAGGTGGGAAAAAAAACTGTATTTTCTATTACAGAAAATACTTTAAGTATTGATATTGCTTATATTTTAAATCCAGACAAATGTCAAGATAACCTTTAGCATGTGACCAAGGATAAAGATAAGTAAGGATTTAGTTTTTTTCCCTTTGTATCTTAAAAATTTATGTTAAAAATAAAATCTTGACTTGATGCATAGTATGTTTTGTGAAATGAGCCTTTGCAAAATTAGATGTCTATATGTCCTCACTAGAGGTTATTAATACATGTCTAAGCCATGTCTGGTGTCTCAAAGACATCAATACATACACATGCACAAATACCCACACATACACTAAAAATGGCCATGGTGATAAAAAAGAATGCACAGAAATGTTATCTATCATCTTGGCAGGCTAAGAAACTTCATTTAATGTGCTTGAAGTCAATAGCAAATAAGTATGAAGAAGTGAAATAAAAACTAGATTGGGAAGATTTACCCAGCACAATATTCATGTTTGTTGATCTTTGTCAGATGTTAGCTGACTGCTATTGATGCTTCCTTTACTACTCAAATAGATATTTTTCATCAAACATTAATATAATGTAAAATTTTCTTGATTAATTTTCTCTCTGGTTTTCATTAAAATTGGAGATAAATTATTTTATTTTTAAGAAATTAGTGCTAGACATGAAATCACTTTATACAGTGTATTGAATTTTAATATATTTATAGAAAAATGATCTATATATATTAATAGTAATATCACTCTACATTTATGGATTATGCTACCATTTTTAAAACATCAACCCTTACATTATTTCATGTATCTCACATACTGTCATGAAATAACTAATTCAGATATTAATATTCCCATTTTTAAACATGAGGAAATAAAGCTGAGAGAAGTTGCAGGACCTGTCAAAGGTCTCGTTGATTTAAAATGGCAACATTACTAGGATCTAATCACAAATATACATATACTTGACAATTTACCAGGCATTATGGGAGACAAAATCAGTCTTCAATATGATCTACCCAAGAAGTTTATGGCCAAGTTAGAGGAACAGATACAGACAGTTACATAACCCAGTTCTTTGTACAAATGAGCGGTAAGGACAATGGATTATAGAAAGAATGATTAGCTCTAACTAGTGAAATTAGGGAAGAATAAATGGAACTTGGCATTAAAGGCTGATTTTGCCTCCCCTTCCCTTTGAACTCCCTAGACATTTCACTTGTCCACTGAAGATTTCCCTACTAATCATAAATTTACATCACTATTTCATCAATTGTATATTTTTCTAGAATTCTTGTCTCTCTCAAAAAAGACACCATCACTGCATTTCCCAGATCTTTTTCTGCTGATCAGTCTCACTGATATGATTGGTGGGGTTCTCTTAGTAAGAAAGCAAAGAAAGTACAATGGGTGGCTTAGTTGTTTAAGCGTCTGCCTTCAGCTCAGGTCATGATCTCAGGGTCCTGGGATTGAGCCCAGAGTCAGGCTCCCTGCTCAGTGCGTAGTCTACTTCTCCCTCTGCCCCTTCCCCCGCTCATGATCTCTCTCTGTCCCTCTCAAATAAATAAAACCTTTAAAAAAAAAAAATTACTCCCTACAATGAACAAAGACTTAATATGTTCAGTGATTTTTGACTCAACAATAGGAAAGGAGAGTAGTGTGACTTCTTTCTAGGTCGTGTTTCCCAACCCTGTAGGTCCTACTAGTTTCTTTCTATGATAAATATTTTGTAGCATCTGCTTTACTTTCCCAAAATAAAATGTTGTAGAAAATATAAGTTATTTGTACACACAATTTTACTTTTTTTTTTTTTTTAATATTTTAAGTAATCTTTACACCCAATGTGGGGCTCAAACTCACAACTCCAAGATCAACTCTTGCTTTTCCTACTGAGCCAACCAGGCACCTCTATACACACAATTTTTAAAAATAAATAGTTTCCTCACTAATTTAAGGGAGACATGAAACTCTTGGTTTTGGCTCAGGTCATGATCTTAGGGTCGTGAGACCAAGCCCTGAGTTGGTCTCTGCACTCAGCACAGAGTCTGCTTGAGATTCTCTCTCCTTCTCCATCTGTCCCTCCTGCTCATGCTCTCTCTAATCAATCAACCAATCAATCATTAAAAAAAAGAAATCACTTTCTTTTCATGTCTGCCTAGTAGTTGCATCATGGAAAATTCAACATGAGTTCAGCCATGTCAAAAAATACTTTGTGGTTACATGTAATTAGATTCCAAACTCAACTAATTATAAAAAGCCATGTCTTTTCATCTACCCATTTTCATCTACATGTATGTCTGGTAAGGCATTCAAACGTCATGTGGAACAGAGGATAATTCTTTCTAGAGCAGTGCAGGAACTTTAGAATCCTTGACCTGTGCCTACTTAATGCCACATGTCTCTTCCAAGTCACTCCAAGTAAAAACATCATCACAAATCTCCAGAGTGCCTTAGGGACAGTTACCATGCCCATTGAGAATCACTGTTCGAGAACTTTGTTTCCCTCTGGGTATCTTAATCTAATCTAATAAATATGCTTAGGCAAAATTTCTTCAAATAATGGATTTGAGTAGCAGTCTTCCTATAAAGGATTGATTATGGGATGGTAATCTCAGGGCCTGTGGCCAGAAACAGAGATTTCCCAGTCCTTGAACACCTTCTGTGAGGTGACAATTGGAAGAGTGTTAGGTCAAATTAGTGCCTCAAGGCCTAAAGCCAAAAGGGAAATACTATACCAGAAGTCCTTTCATGGACGAATAGTGAATTCAGAACTACAAAATTGAGTTCAGTAAAGTGGAGCCTGGACACAGCCAGGTTTATTACCTGCACAGCTATTGACCAAGCTGGTGATCTTGGGCCTGGCCTGAGCCTTCCAAATGGGGAAAGTGAGCAATCGAGAAAGTTGGAGGAAAGAGCAGCATGTGTCCATGTTGTGGCAGCTCCCATGTAACACTTTATGTAACAGTAGAAAAGATCTGGGGCACCTGGGGGGCTCCGTGGTTGAGCCTCTGCCTTGGGCTCAGGGCCTGATCCAGTCCCACATCGGGCTCCCAGCATGGAGCCTGCTTCTCCCTCTGCTTGTGTCTCTGCCTCTCTCTGTGTCTCTCATGGATAAATAAATAAAATCTTAAAAAGAAAAAAAAAAAAAAAACAGTAGAAGAGATCTTAAAATAACAAACCCAAACAAAGTCAGATTGAAAATAAGTAAGTTAAATGTAATGATAGTATTAACAAGTATTGCTTTTTGTAGTATCTGCCTTACTAGGTATTTATAATTTACTAGGCATTGTACTGACCACTTTACATATAATGTCTCCTATCTTACAACAATTTTAAGAAAAAAATAGAACAATATTATTGTCCCCAGAGTACAGATAAGGGCACTGAGAAGTAAAGAGGTTGATTAAAAGTCAGGCATGAGTAGTATTCATGAAAGTGATTCATCAAAGAACATGGTTATTTCTAATTTTAATTTATTAAATTGTTTATCCTGTGTACAAGAGAAATTTATTTGATGAGTGGATTTGTGTGCATTGTAATTTTGGTACCCACATGGTGATATTACCTGAAAGAATAAATGCTGGCCCCCCGAATATTCAAGAATACTTAATGTAAATGACCCACTTTTTCTTTTGTATAAAATATTAAGTATATTACAATAACTCTCCCAAATTGGTTACTGTTATATATACTTTTTGTGTAATAGATCTATCTTTAAGGTGCAAATTACAATTGCATACCTCCTCTGTATAGCTACATGAAAGTTAAATGTAAGGGGTTGTCATTATTATATAAAACACAAAATAGTGTATACTAATATTATGAGTTTATAATATATCACAGTATTCTCTATGATAGTATCATTGTGGCATTTATTTTTTAGAACTGTTATTTATTTCCCCTTCCTTCTTCCCAAGAGAGGCTATAGCTTTCACAGTTTTTTGTTTTGTTTTGTTTTTCCTTTGTACTTTATAAGCATTTATTCTCTTTATCTCTGTTCCACCTATCTTTTTGGTAGTTTAGCATTATCATGAGTCATAATTGGTATTTATGAAAAAAAAACGTAGTAGAAGAACATTCCTTATCACCTTCTGGTATTGTTTTTTTTTCTCACCTCAGAGCTTGTAGCAAGGGAACATTCTTCATATGAGGGGTTGAGGATATCTATGCCGAAAATACCGATGAATTGCCAGGAGAAAGGGGCACCTGGGTGGCTCAGTGGGTTAGGCATCTGCCTTGAGCTCAGGTCATGATCCCGAAGTCCTGGGACATGTCCCCTGGCAGGCTCTCTGTTCAGTGGGGAGCCTGCTTCTGCCCCTCCCCTGCTCGTGCGCGCACGCTCTCTCAAATAAATAAATAAATAAATAAATAAATAAATAAATAAATCTTAAAAAAAAAAAAAACTGCCAGGAGAAAGAAAAGATGTGCTTCTGCACTTAGACTTGTACTAAAAGTAAAAACATGAGGAGCTAGAAGTGAGACCCTTTCTCTTAAACTCGGCTCTTTGTCTGCATACGGATCTAGCTAGCTAGCTACGTACCTACCTACCTATCCATCTACCTACCTACCTTAGCTGGCTAGCTGCTAGGTGGAAGTAAGTATTCCCTTGCCAGGAACTGTCTCTGGGATCTCTGCGAATTTATTGTTGACAGACAGAACTTTAAAGTTGGATTACTCACGGGCAGAAAGGGTAGTGGGTGTCAGGGAATGGAATCAACATGGCCCAGGCCTAATCCAAGACTTTGGAGAAGTAAAATGATAGACTGGTACTTTGACTTAGTACCCGTATTTTGTGGGTCAAATCAGAGTGAAATGAAGCTTTGGCATTCCAAAAATGTCTAGTTTCAGATACTTTTCACAGGTTAGTGGAGGCAAGTGCAATGAATTATAATATAAAGTATGGATCATTTATAACATAAAGCACACCTAGAGAGAAATAAGCCTTATTAAACCAGAATTCTGAAAAAGTTCACTGTTTTCCTATTTTGCCCATCTAGAGAACCTTGACACTAATGGTAAGATAATATCTCTTCTGTTAGCTGAAGGAAACTATACTGTGGAAGGGTTCTTTGAGATGAAGATGACAAAAAGCTCTGCAGGGAATGACTGAACTCGCCCTCTACAATAAAACTGACTCCACATACCTGTATACAGCGTTCTACAAATTTACGTGGAATGAGTTCTGATACCGATTGCTGCTTTTCCTTACTAATTAACAAGGGCAAGCCTTTTAGTGCTGTAGTTTATTTATTTTTTAAAGATTTTATTTATTTATTCATGAGAGACACAGAGAGGCAGAGACACAGGCAGAGGGAGAAGCAGGCTCCACGCAGGGAGCCCGATGTGGACTCGATCCCGGGACCCAG
Organism: Canis lupus familiaris; assembly: GCF_011100685.1. NCBI lineage: Eukaryota > Metazoa > Chordata > Mammalia > Carnivora > Canidae > Canis > Canis lupus. The sequence goes on from NC_049244.1 coordinate 52,324,121, forward strand.
GATCACGCCCTGGGCTGGAGGCAGGTGCTCCACTGCTGAGCCACCCAGGGATCCCCTAGTGCTATAGTTTAGAGGATAATTCTGGTCTAGCCAGGTCCTTTTCTGTACATGTTGAACAGTTATTTGTTTGTTAGTTAACCGTTTTGCACCTTATTTGGGCAGCACAAATCCAGAACATTTTCATCATCGTAGATAATTCCAGTAAACATCTAGCTCTAGGGCCTGTTCTTACCCATTGTGAGCACTACCTCCTCTTCCGCAGAGTTAAGGAGGGGCTACGAATACTGCAAAATGGGAGTAAGTGTGGAGATGTTCAGATTTTACTTCATACGCTTCTATATTATTTGGTTATTTTCCTCCATTAAGCAAGTACTATTTTTGGAATTTAGAAAATTAGTCTTCCTTCAAAAGTAGACTAATGAGGAACGGAAGATACTGATAAAGGGCATCCACACCCAGTTTACTAATCTTCTAAATGATGGAATCTCAGAGAGATATTTTTATCAGGTTTGTCAGCAAATACTGGAATTTACCTTTGTAAAGATGTACTATGGAGTCATCGTTGGCAAAGATGTTTCATGATTCCTCTCTGGATTTTCAGAGAAGGAAGATATCACCAGATTGACAGCCTTTTGCCTGTTTGTACCCACATGTTCCCTCAGCCCTCCCAGAAGTGAAATCTGTTTTTCCAGACTGGAACCGTGTAACAGCTCCCCTCACCATTTCTTTATTTGTTTACTTATGGTTTGGGACAGGAAAGAGAAAAATCTGGATGAAAATCAGGTTGCCCTGAGAACTAAAAGAAGTTACTAAGAAATTGCAAATCCTGAGTATTCTCTTTTACTTCCTAAACTTTTAACGCTTGATCATTTATACAGCAGCTTTAAGATCAGTATCTTTAACTGCTTTTCCTGTAAGCAAATAAGGCATTTAATAAACTTAACTAAGTGAGTAGATTCCAGAAGCATCATTTCTGAATCACTTTAGATTTCTTTAAAGTGAAGTAATATACTTAAGATGTAAGCAAAGGGCAAATGGTCTTATGTCTTATATGTAAGATGTTCGTGTTTAATAATTGTCTTTAATAAATAGAGGTATGGAGAGCCACTGAAAACTATATGATAAGGTCTTTGACCATTTCACAGAAACAAATCATCATGATTTGGAGTCCAAATAAAATCATGGCCTAATTGCCAATTTAATGAACATTTTTTTGACTGTTACTCTATGCGTAGATAACACGACAGGTCATAAGTATCCAGAAATGAACAGTTCACACTCCCTGTCTGAAGACACTCACTGTACTAAGGATAATAGAATTTTATATAAGGTGCAGGGGAAAGGGATAGTGGAAGTAGTCTAGAAAAAATGAATGGAGGGAGCGGTACAGAGCTGGGCTTTGACGGCTGAAAGGAATTCATTCCCCAGCGGTCTTGTTTGGGTTAGTTCCATCTACCTTGAGTAACTGTAGCTACAGTTTAATTATTTCTATGCTTCCGTCATTCACTTGAATGTGCTGCTCTTAAAGTTTAACCATCCAGTTTCTTCCCCAGTCAGAAGATATATTACTGAGACCTTTTTCTCACTCTTCTACTCTGCTTATATTTGACTTATTAAAAGTAAATATTGATGTTTATTAAAAAATCAATCCCTCATCAGGCCACTTTTTATAAACTTTGTATTTCTGTATTTATACTGACAGTGATCTGAAGAGAAGGAAGTATAGGCATAGAATGATCAGTAATTCAAAAACTGAAGGCAGGTAAATCCTTAAAGATTTTCTTTAAATGTTTATTGGTTATATAATTGTTAGAGCTGACAGGTGAATAAGTTCAAGGGTTGTATTATGGATTTACTAAATGTAAAAAATTGTAGTAGAATAGTTTCTCTGTAAATAGCTTTAAAATCAGTCAGTTGGCATAGAAGATCATTTTATTTCTGGAAATCAGTGGATTGACAAGTAAAATGACAGGTAGAATTATTTTATTGTCTGTTGTTTCAGTGAAATCATTCATAGTTTGGTATATTAATGAACATTAATGTAAACTATACTGTAGCAGTTTCTTTTAAAATTAGAATATATAAATTAAATAAAGAGCATTTGCCCTTTGCTTACCCTCATACTTCTATCAAAGGCACATGCTGTTAGGACCAATTAGTTATCATTTTTGCTTTTTTTTTCTGTTGTTCTCATTGGTTGGATCTAAATTTGCCTTTAAGCTGTGTGTATGTTATTGACATTTTCTTCAAAGACTCATGCTAGAACCAGATGATAAAATGAGTTGTGCTCTCCAGCAGATACATTTACAGCATTCAGCCGTTTGTAGGTGATTTTGCTGGGCTGTAACAAAATAAAGCCTAAAGCATCATATTAACTGTGCTGTTTATGTGGGTGCTAATACACTTTGAATAAAACCCTCAATTACTAAGTATTTTTGAGTCTTGACAAGACAGTCCCATGACGTTAATGGTATCTTTATAACCTTTTTAACTTCTTGTTTCTCTGACAGAGCTCTACAATAACAGCAATGGGTTTGCCCTTGGCAAGCAAAAACTCATTTTGAGAGGATAATAGGTATTTACTATTTAGATAGCTGGCAATAAAATTTCTCTGAATGAGATTTTCCTGAGAAACTATAAACTGATTAAATTACTTTCTTTTAATGGACTGGAAAAGCGTGTAATAATAGTTTGTTGAAGCTTTGCATCCAATGTCTTCCTTCCTTTTTTAGAGACACAGAAGCAGTCTGGTTTTGGTGAATTATGGGGGATGGTAGAAATCATTCGCCATTGTATAGCTTATTCTCTCTTTTTTCTTTAAGTAAAAAAAAAGTAAGCGCTTCTGTGAAGATAAGGATGTGACAGTGAAATATCTGTTTATTTCTAATTTTAATCAGAAGTAAAATTTAGCAGTTGTTTTATGCCTCAAGAATTTAGTGTTTAGAAAATATACCCCAGTGAAGATATAAATTTGGAAGAAACCACCCTGTTTTTCTAGTTTATATTTTTGCTCGACTTAAAAAAATAAATGAAAGCCACTAAACCATTTTCTCTATTGTTTAAAGGCTAAAGTTAAAATCATTACTTTTTATAGTAATTTATTAACATATATGTGCTTATATTTTATGAGCAATTTAAGTAGAATTTTTAAATAATTTTCATTTGTACCATATAAAATTCAACATACTGTTCTGTGAAAGAAATTCACATTAGTTCTGGTAGAAAATAAATACTTAAAATAGATTTCATTATTATATAACTCTTGATTAAGGGGAATCTGAAAATTCCACTTAATGTTAATTTTGTCAATAAATGTCAACTGAGAAAATAATTTACAATTCTTGATTTAAAATGTGAAAACTTACATAAAATATATTTGGTAATTCATACTCTAAACATTTTTCTTTAAAGACAAATCCATTATGGTCCTTGGGGGTGACAGTTTGTAGAATATCTTTCAAGGCCATGAATTTTGCACAGAACTACATCAAATTCAGTATTTTTATTGGCAGTCAGAATTTCATATTTGTCACTATAATAAAATTGTGATTGAAATGGGACCTTGAGTGTCCTGTCCTTATGTGAAGTACTTTGAATTTGAATATCATACAGATCCTAACTTAGAGCACATTCATTTTCTCTTAAGCCTTTGGCACGACATATCCATTGCTGGCATTGTTTTGCATTCCAGCAAATCTGCGCTGTTGGCACCAATAGGTTCAGGGGACACTAGTCATGACAGTAAAGAAATGAAGAGAGAAACAATAATATTTGTCTTCCCTTTCAATGATCTATTCCAGGTCACTCCTATAAGCTATAAACTACTTCATAATTTAGCTTTTATTGGGTCAACTGTTTTGTCATTGTGCTTTTTTTCTCACTCACTTCTCAGGGTTATAATAAATAAACATCAGAGAAATATTGTGAAATAATGGCTTGTCTAGTCAATTTACTGAAATTTGTTTTTGACTGGGAAAAAATTTTTTAGAGAAAATTGATTACTTTAAAATGGAAACTTATCCTCTCTAATATACAGTTCTACTTTAATTCTGATAGTCCTGAAGTCATTGGTAAAACAGATTTACTGACCTGTAGCAAGGATGTAATGAATATGTGCTTTCATTTTAGTCATTTATTCTCCAATAAGACATAAATACAGGTTCCCTACATTTTTTTTCCAGTTCAGTTTGCTTTCGTTCAAATTAGGTAATGAATACACCTTAAAAATATGGGGTTTTTTTTCAGTGTTTTAATGGCACCTCTTAGCACAGGTTTTGTGCTATTATAATGGTTTTTATGAACTAACAAAGTTATTAAAGGAAGATACTGCTATGAGTTTTACTGGACGATAAACTTTAACTGAATAGGAAAAACTGTAAATGTGTTTTGCATAAAATGTATCAACTTAAAGCTTGTTCTGATTTAAAATATAGAGCGAGCAGATATTTTTCATGTAGAAAAATTAATTGATATGTGTGCTTATCAATTCTTGTGAGAATAATGAACCTTGAGGTCTTTATTTTTACTAAATCAAAAACTCAGGAAGTTGCCTCTTTGCTTTCTGTTTTCCTGTGTGGATTAATGCAGTTACCATAATGTTTTACATTCAACAAAATACACACAAATATGAATTTTAATTAAATAGTGTGCTGCAATAATGAAGTATATCTATCCATATCTAGCTTTACATTAATCCTCATGGTCCCCCAATATTCCCTCCTACGACCATCGGTACCTGTGTTAATTCTCTTAATTTTATGAAATGGTAAACATTTGATATCTGAAATTCATTTTAGTATATAATGCAGGACTTGACCAACAGAATGCAATTTTATAGCAGTGTTCATGGATGCAGAATATTATTTTTGGCATACAATTTCTCTCTTAAACAGTTCTCACATTGAATTTTTCTTTCTTTTAAAGAGATTTTCAGTTTTAACATGGGGGAACTGGTGTCATGGGTAAGGCTTTTACATGGAAACAAAGTAGCAGATTGAAGTGGTTTCAGGCCTTTAATCCCTTGGTAAATTAGCCAGCAGGCTAGCCTTTTCATAGATGTGCTAAACAACAGGTTGATGCCATTTGGGCATTAGCAATGAGAACCACCTGAGGGAATAGGGAATGAATAAGAAGAAATGTAGAATGGAAGAAGGCATGGCTATTAGCTTTTCCTGGGTCGAGTTGCAAAAGTAATACCCATAAATGAGTCATTGTATCTGATATTTTAGGTTTCCTTTTGTATGTTCTTAAATTTAAGTTATTCTCAAAATTCTCCAATTTACTTTAAAGGTAGCGTTACGATTTATGATATAATAATACTAAAGTGCCAATAAGTTTATAAATATTTAAATGTTCTAAATTTATATTCTTTCCTTTTGAAAAGAGATTTGAAGCTTTCAAATTTGTTTGCAGATTATTATTCTTAATCAAGTAGAAGAGTACATCTTGAAATGTTCATGTGTGGAATTAATAGGACATTAAACATTTAAATTGTTTTGCCTATTTGAAAACTGTAAACAGATGTTCATAAGCTATTATAAAATTATTTTCTTAAAATGTTTTTACAGTTTTCTGAACTAATTACCTGATAGAAAAGATTTCTTTGCCATATTGAGTTACATGTATTTGACAATGTGTTTAAATAACATCATCAATAAAGAATAGTGACTGGCATGGTCAGCAACACTTAATAGGAAAAATGATTTATTTAGACTTTAGCCAAGGATTGTAACTTCGTGTAAACCAAATTTTTCTAATCTCAGGAAGAACAAGTCATGAAATTACTCATTTTGCACATTACTTACAATTTCTAAGCTAATGGGTACCTTGATATTGATAAATATTAGAATAATTCAACATGAAGAAAATTGATAAAGGGGTAAAATCATTCAAATAACCTGGTACCCTATGAGGCCCTCTCTCTAGGCTTTTAATTTTTCATTTAGAAGGGGGGGATTTTAAGGATCAATATGAAGATCTGTTGATAATATTATATTTAATTAGAGTAATCAAAAACCATGCTCAGAGCATGACACCTGCCAGGGAGAGCTTCAAAAAGACAGTAAGCAGCATGCATTAGAATCATCCCTTTTGCTTGTCCACAAGCACTAATCTAGCAGAAGTCCCAAATGGGGCAGCTAGTCAGCTATTTTATTGACTTTGATCTGGTTTGGGGGGCAGTTTATTTTCCCATAATGCCATTGATCAATGATTTCCTTTCAGCAGTGATGTAATTAAAGGGCTTTAGTCGGCTTCTGCTGTGTTGCCTTGAAATTTATTATTCTGGAGATTTAAAGAAGATCGATAGGGTGCAGTGGCCCCATGTTTAGACCCGAGTAGGAGGACCCTACTGAGAGCATAAGGCATGCAGAAAACAAGGCTTCAGGACACAAACAAGATGTTTACCTGGGACCTTGAGCTGACCTATTCACCACAGATCCTGTATAACCAGTAGCATTTTAGTACCTATTTTTATCACAGTCTCAAAACTACTTTGTCCTTTTTGTTATTGATTTTTAGAGTTTGTTTTAAAGCAATTGAAATCAAATATTCGTGTTGTCAAAGGAAGAATTAAAATTTAAACATACTTGCCAGAAATGCAGATTTCAAATGCCTTCATCATGAAATGGGAATAAAACGACTTAATTCTAAGAATGTGGATGTCTTTAAAAGCTCCCTTCAGTCTATTAAAAAACATGCCATTAACTTGCTTAATGTTATAGCTACTTTAAACACAATTTATTTTTGTATCTGTAAAAATATGCTGCAATGGCCAATATTCCTAAGTGATCAAAATATCACATTTGGGTAATGAACTCAGAGGACCTGACCTACACCACTAACTATAAATCAATAATTCCCCCACAACTTCTGTTATTTAGTAGATTAAGTAAAATCAATTCAGAGATTCTTTATAATATGTAAACTGTGCATCCTGGGCATATATTTTGAAGTCAAAAGATTGAAAATAAAGGAGGCAGATTTACGTTCCCCAAACTCTTTTCCATTATGCTCCATTAATAAGTGCTCTGTTAAAAAAATTATTCACCAAATACATCTGAAAATCCTGGGTACTTCTTTTAGAGCATGTCAGCATGCATCAACATATTCTAGATTTTAAGCAATTCTGAAGTTATCTTCTTTAACTTTGCTTAACACAACATCCTTCAGTCTTGCTTGCCCTATGTCACAGATTTTGTAGAGGTGGAGTTTCAGAAATACCAGAGCTAGTGAAAAGAACCTTTGCAGGGCCGGAGAGAGCTGTTCTGAATTCTAATCCTGGCTTTGCGTCTTATTGCCCATATAATTTTCACAAGTGAAGTAATCACTGTGCACATCAGCTTTCATGTCTGTGAAGTGAGATGGTGTCAGAGAGGTTGAGGTTAGCCAGGAAGGATACACAACATCCCAAGGAGCTTTTTCATGATAGACATTCCACCAGAGGCTCTTTGCCCATGCTAACCAACTGTAGTTACCTTCATCAGCTGGCTAATTGTGCCAGTATTGAAATTTATTCTCTTACCCTTAGGATTAATGTTTGATGACTTCTAGCCATCAAAATTACATTGAAAATACAGCAGTTTTACTTAGAAATGAGAGAGTCAACACAAGCACAATTTATTGCTTTACTAAATTTAGCCAACACTGGCAGACTGTGCTCCTTAATAAAGGTGACAGGCCATCGAGCCAGAGAACAGAAGTGGTAATGCAGACATAGTGTGATTTGCCATCTTGATATACATTAACTTAATTTATAAACATTACTAGGACCATATGTCATAGCTAAGAAATAAACAGAAGCAAATAGCCATAGCAGGAAAAATAGGAGCAAATTAGAGATTTTGATTACATTTTAATTGTTGCTGATAATCATTTAGAGTCAATTAAGATTTTTCAGCATCTTTTAGGAACACTCATGACTTTGTAAAAAAAATGGTGCATTTGAATTCAGTATCTGCAAGATGAGAGGAACTGGAGGTCACAGAGGATTGTAATCCCTGCCTCCTACAGTTTACAGGCCAGAAGAAAAGTACTAGGAGGAAAGGCAAAAAGTGGTGAAGTGACAAATACTTCTGCGTGTGGAACTTGCTAGAGGCATAGTTGGTGATGGAGAGACACAACTATGCTTTATTTTCTTTCCCTCATAATCTTTTTGCTTTATTTTTCTTCATAGCACTCATTACTCCCTAGCATTATAGCTTGTGCCTCATTAATGTCTGAGCAACAGGCTTCCCTACTAGAAAGTAAGTTCCACAGAGGCAGGAATTCCGTGCAAGAACAAATCCCACATCTTTTAAGAGTGGCTAGCACATGGTAGGTGCTCATTAAACTTACAGGCTCAGAGGCTAATGCCTCTGTACACAGAGTAAAGTGAGCTGAACTGTGCTTTAGGTAGTGTAACTAGAACCACAGGAATCATAAACATAAAAGAGGGCAAATTAAAAATGTTTATGAATTTATTAGCAGAATTGACCACGTACAGGAGAGGTGAAGCCATGTAAGTAATAGCATTAAGCAAGATAGAGGAAACATAGGAAAATGAGCCCAGGTAAGGGAAGATACATTCTGTTTGAGTCTGTTTGTTGCAGAAAAGTGTGAATATTTCACAACGTTTAGAAAATGAACGGTCAGTACTTCCCGTATATGATCATTACTAACAAAGACTGTCTTTCACACCTGCGCTACACGGAGAGGCCAGGCTCATTAGCCGGGTCACTGTCCTCCGTGTCATACGTTGCTATTACTCGGTCATCTGTTAATAGCTCCTTCTAGTCTCCTCTACCTGATTCCTGAGTGCTCCTCACGGAACGGTCTTGTACTTAGACCTTTTTTCCCTTCTGTATTTTCACCTTAAGTCCGTTCCCAGGACTTCAGATATCGTCCGTTTGCAACAGTTCCTGAGTTTCAACCCAACCCTGTCTCTCAAGTTCAGGCTTACTAACCGCCGATCACCTCTACTTAAATGTCAAAAGACAAGATTGCCCTGAGTCCTTGTTTCATCCTGCTCCTCCCGCATTGTCCATCCATTACATCCCTCCGGTTGCCCAAAACAGTGATGGGGCAAGTTCCTCACCTGCCACATCCATGCTGTAAGCGTGCTCAGTAGCCTTCTAGGATACACTGTAATCTTAACCCCAAGCCCATTTTCCGGGCCTTCACTCCAGGCAAGTCCTCATCACTACTTGCCCAGACCGTCGCAGTAGCCTCCTTGCTCCCTGCCATTCATTCTTCATGTAGCATCCAAAGTGATCTTGAACGATGAGTTGGAACTTGTCACTACTCTGCACAAAAACAAAACAAAACAACAATCTTCAATGCCTTCCATTGCTCCTGAGATAAAATCTCACAATTCTTAGTATGGCTACAAGTTCCTCCATGATTTGCCCACGTCTACTTCTTCATCTTCGTCTGGGACCGTACTTTACTGAGTCTAACCACACCGACCTGCTGCTAGTGCCTGGTGGGCATCAACTTGCTTTTACCTCCTTGGTTTATGTGTGCTATTCCATCTGCCTAGAATACTCACCTCCTCCTTCTCTCCCAGATTAATTTAGGCTTATTATTAAAGTTTGAGCTTATGTATTGTATCTCGGTGAAGCCTTCCGGACACCTAAAACTCAGTGTGTCAGTGTGTCTTGAAGCACTGTGAACTTTTCCTTCATAGCAATCAGTTTTTAATTAAATATGATTTTCATGATGATTCGTTTGACCTTCCTTTCGGAGTTTTGGAGAGATTATGTCTCTTTTTTACACCAAGTCCTCAACACCCAACGTAGTTCCTAGCATGTAGAAGGTGCTCAATGAATCTCTGTCTTTCTGTCTTTTTTGAATCATTCACTTCTTTTGTATTTTCAGCTATTCCACATTTCTCAGTTCCCTTTAGGATTTTTCTTTTTAATCTTTTGCAGTATGAAATATAAGGAAAAGTATGTAAGTACACAGATCACCAAATTATGAAGCTTATCCCTCTGTTGTACCACCCAGATCAAGAAACAGTACTTTGAGGGCTCCTGAGTGGCTCAGTCAGTTAAGTGTCTGCCTTTGACTCAGGTCATGATCCTGGGGTCCTGGGGTCCTGGGATCCAGCCCTCGGTCGGGCTCCCTGCTCAGCAGAGTCTGCTTCTCTCTCTGTCCCTCCCCCTGCTTGTGTGCACGCACTCTCTCTAGCTCTCTCTCAAAGAAAAAAATAAAATCTTTTAAAAAAGAAAAAAGAAACACCACTTTGCCAGCACCTCAGAAGTCCTCATTTTTCCCTTTCTGTCCATAATTACTACCTTCCTCTCTATTGTGGTAATCACTCCCTTGCTTTTGTTTATGGCTCTACCACCTAAGTATATATTGCTAAGCCCTATAGTTAGTTAAGTTTTGCCTGTTTTAAATTAGAATCATGTAGTACATATTCTCTTGGGTCTTCGTTTTCTCAATGTTTTTCTAAGATTCATCTGTTTGCATGTAGCTGTAGTGTGTTGATTTTATGCTATATGATATTTCACTATATGAACATATTGCAGTTTTTTGAACCTTTTGGCTGTTGATGGGCATTCATTGTCTTCAGTTTGCAGCTTTATTGAACAAGGCTACCCTGAAAATTCTTGTAGAAGTGGCTCTCCCTTTATGATTAGACAGGATCTTATATAAACTCCATACCTAAGTGTGAAATTGCGATGTCATAGAGTATGTGTAATTTCAAATTTACTGAGCAATGTGAAACTTCCCTGAATTGGTTATACCAGTTCCTTTCTCACCAAATAGTATATTGCTCTACTTTATCACCTGGACTTTTATTTTAGCCAAGCTTAAATCATTTTGCTTTAAATTTACATTTCTGATTCGAGAAACATTTAGTACCTTTTTGTTTATCTGTTAGCAACTTCAATTTCTCTTTTAATGAAGTGTCTACCTAAGTGTTTAACCCATTTTCCTATTATTACATTTTTTAAATGATTTGAAAGCACTTTTGACATATATTCTGGTTATGAGTTGTTTGGTTATAATCAATAAATATTTATGAATGACTGAATGTAGCTCTTCCTAACCTACTTTTTCCTCTTCATTCACTGGAGCTAGATATATATTTAAGATACGGAACAATACCAGTGTTTATTCTACTTTCAGTCATGAGCCATTGTTTGATATCTTTGTTACCTGCCATTTTTATCCTAAAGATAATTCAAGGTGGTCTGTAAACGTTTAAAAATGCCCTTCCATGTTTATATGAAAAAAAGACTTGATTTCCAACTTGCCTTAAGATATTTCAAAGAGGATATTTTTCTTTATTTTCCTGTCTTCATTGCTTAAAAAAAATACCTCACTCATAAGACAGATTTTGAATGTTTGGTAGGGGAAAAAATATAGGGAAAGAGAAAAACAAGAAGGGAGGAAGGATTAAAATTGTAATATATATGATTCGAACGTTTTTTATTTTTATCTGATGATTCTTGGTCCTATTCATGTAATTGCAATGAACTCTACTAGAACCACAAAATGTATGTCATTCAAATTACTATTTCAGAGCCATTGTGTTTGCTTCCTTTTTTTTTTTTTTGGTTAAATTTTGCGGATTTTTTAAAAAGATGTTATTTATTTATTCATTCATTCATTCATTCATGAGAGACAGAGAGAGAGAGGCAGAGACACAAACTGAGGGAGAAGCAAGCTCCATGTGGGGAGCCCGATGTGGGACTCAGTCTCAGGACCCCGGGACCACGACCTGAGCAAAGGCAGAAGCTCAACTGCTAAGCCCCTTAGGTGTCCCAATGCTACTGAGTCTTTAAGAATCACTTCAGGTATCACCCTCTCTTGGAAGTCTTAGTTATCTGTTGTCCATCAGACTGAGTGAGAGCTGTGTCCTGTTCTGTATTCTGTTTGAATAGCTGTATTATAGGACTTACTACTACAGTATTATAAAAGTGGGTTTTTTTGTCGACCTCCTCTATTGGACTTTGTTCCTTTAGAACTTTTGTAGGTCACCTCTTTATCTTCACCACCTAGAAGAGTGCATATATTAAGTCTTCTTTAAAAAAAGAAAAATCTAATGGGAATTAAGGAGTTCCATGCCCCCCCTCAGCACTCTCCACTCTAAAATCATTCCCTTAATGATTTAACAGTTAGTAATCTCCATTACTGAACTGGAAGGTTGATTATATAGGAACATTCTTACAATTAACAGTTCTTACAGTTAATTTCTCTCTGATTTTCTTAAAAAAACTATCCTTAAAAAAATTCTTTTTGTTTAGCCTTTCTAGTATTTGATGATGTTAAAACAATAAAAGCAGATTGTGAGTTTTGAGGGTTTATCATTTTCTTACAAGCAAATCCCTTCTCTAAGAGGCATTAACTTTGATCTTCATTAGATAGGATAAAATGAATTTTCGTTCAGGTTTAACCCTTGAGGGTCCCTTGAGGACTACAAATGGATCTTCTCTGAACACATTCAATAGAAGTTCTGTTGAGTGTCATTCACGATTTCACTGTTAGTTAAAAGTATCCTCCATAGCCCCTGTATTTGCTCCTAGACAAATAATGAGTCTTTCTCATCGTGTTTTACTTGAAGGCAGTGTGAGACAGGAAAATAGGGAACATCTTACAACTGTCCCTCTTACTGTCATCCTTTTTTTTTCTGATTTATATCTCTATGACCTGCTTCTTGTTTCCAAAGAGAGTTTGAGAAAAAGTTGTTTTATTTCATTCTGTGATTTAACTCATCCTTCTCTCTCTTTTTTTTTTATGAAAAAATCAAGCTTGAAAGAGTCTACTACATATTTAAAAACTACTATTTTCATGAAATATGAAGAATGCTTTTTTAGTCATGTGTACTGGTACCTTTTGCCTTTTACAGAGTGTAGTGGGTTTGGTTTGGGCCTCTGGAGTCAGATTGCCTGTATTTTGGCTCTACCATTTACTAGTTGAATGACATTGAATAATCAGTGAAATACTCATGCCTCAGTTTCCTCACTGGCAAAAGTGGGATATTAATATTGAGCATTAAATTAGCTAATGCATATAAAATACTTAGAATAATTGCTAATATGTAATAACTCAGTAAATATTGACTTTCATTTTTTATCATTAATTAATAGTGTCATGTGAATTAATTGAACCAGAACTCATTATAGATGGAGAACAAAAGTACTGGTTATTTGTTATCTTAGACAGCTATAATAATTTTATATTTTTGCTTCTTGGACAAGATAAAGAGCCTGACAAAGACTACTATTTTGCATTATATTAAAACAAATTATTATAATTGGTTCATGGAAGGCTTTGTTAATATAATATTTGACTTCAACTACATAATTAGCATAAATTTGCACTGATTACTGGTAAGTTGTTTTTGCTTTATTAGATTTTTTATCAACTTTTGATTTTAAAGTTTCATTGAATTTAAGATGTGATATATCTAGACTTGTCCTTTAACACATCACGAACTATTCTAAGTGTCCAGAACATATGGCCATATCTTTTATCCTGAAGGTCACTAGGTATATATATCACACATGCTCAATACCTACTTTATTCTCTCAATTTAATGCTTTCTTTTTAAAATCATTTCATACCTTTTTTACCACCCTATTGATATTTTATAGTGATTTCTTTTATTTACTTTCTAGTTTTCTCTTTTCTCTTTTGTTAACTTTCTCTTTTTTGTACCTCTCTCAACCATGTTAGTAGTTTCAGATTCTCTCAGTTTTAAAAAATGGCCTCCAAATTCTTTGACACTCTCCTGTTAAGGAACAGGTCTATGTCCTCTTCTTCTAAACCTGCCTTTGTGACTGACCATTAGAATATAGCAAAAAGGTACAGTACTAGTTTCCAGATCAGGCCTGAAGAAACTGGTATCTTCCACTTCCTGCCTCTTGGGACACTTGCTCAAGGAGACTAGCCTCCATGCAGTGAGGAAGCCAAACAGCCTCACGGAAGGGCCTCTTTATAAGTGTTCTGATTGACAACACCAACTGAATTCCTACCTTGCAGCCAGCAACAACCATTAGACACATGACTGAGCAAGTTATCAGAGAAATTCAGCATCCCCAGTTGTCAAGTCAGTCCCAACCTTTGTGTCGTCCCAGTTGGTGCTGCATGGAGCAGAGGCAAGCTACCCCAACTGCACCCTGCCCAAATGCAAATTCATAAGCAAAATTAATGATGGTGGCTGTTTAAAGCATGAGTTTGGGTTGGTGTATTTCATAACAAAGATAACTGACATACAAAAGCGAATGCTTTTCCATATTTAAGGGAGTAAATATTTTTGGAAATAATTCTCAGAATTTAACCTTGGAAGCCGTCTTGTATTTTCTGCATAGAAATGTCTGTTTAGAATGTCTGTGTCTTAAGAATGTCTATGAAAAAATGTTTGAAGATGTGTATGGTAATACATAAGTAAAACAGAAAAAGAATTTCATCACTTTTTCTTCTCTTTGAATTTGTATATATCACTTGTACTTTAACTGATTACAATAACTCCAGTTGTCTTAACATCATCATCCTTGTTATTACTGTCCTATTTTGTATACAGCAGAGGCAGCAAATAGGCAGCATTGATTTCTCCTTCTTTAGGCTGCATGTGTAACACATTGCTAGTTGATCAGTGTACTTTTTCATGCTGAGTCTGGATATAACTTCAGAATTCTCAACACAGCACTTCCTACTATTTGTTTTTTAAGATTTATTTCTTTTGAGAGAGAAAGCACATACGCACTCAGGGGGCAGAGGCAGAGGGAGAGGGAGAGAGAATCTTAAGCAGACTCCACGCTGAGTGTGGAGACCAACACAGGCCTCAGTTTCACCACCCTGAGATGACAACCCCAGCAGAAAACACAATCCCACACTTAACTCACTGCGCCACCAGGCACTCTAACACTTCCTTCTGTTAATACCCATACTGTTGCACTGGACATCTGAAATGAGACCTGTGGTTTATAATGTAGTTTATAAGTATTTAAAATTCTTACAAATAATGTCACCATTAGATATAATTCTCTCCCTTTCTCAACTTTGCCCCCAACTCCTGAAACAACCATGGTGCCACTCTGCCTACCTGAAGGCATTTATTTTTGAGAGGTCTCTGCTTCACATAATTTTTTTTTTTCCTTTTCTCCTTCTTTAACCTCTCCTATGAGCTTTTCTGTGGAAGTCAAAAGTTAATTACCGCCATGAAAAAATCACTCAGAGATTTCCCTAAGGGGACAGTATGGTAAGTGGGAAGAACTATTACAATTTCCTATAAAACAGTTTTCACTAGGAAAAAAAAAGATGAGAGGTAAGTACATGAATGATGAGGTTATTTGCAAAATTTTGTAGTACATCTGAAGAGAATGATTAGGTAAGGGAACTTAAACTGGTTGAGGCCATGCTGCGTCCCAGGTGCAGTACAACTTATATACTTTCACTCATTTAGTCATCTGTATATACCTACAGGGAAAACATTACTATCCAGTGCTACCGCACTCTTATTTATCTGTTAATTTACTCTATAAGTTATTTGAAGGATTCTGTAGCAAAGCAATAAAATAATCTGAGAATTTTTAAAAATCAAAAAAGGGAAAAATATACATTAATCAGTGAAGAGCAAGAGGAAAATAGAACAAAATTCATACATCAAAAGCACCTATAAAGCTGCTGTCATTTGTTCTGTTTTTTGACAGCCAAAGCCAAAAGCAGATTCTCAAAGAGAACTACAAGCTTTACCACAAAGGTCTTCCTAAAAAGGAATTCTCACATGAGGCTTTATGTAGGGGATTTTCTTATTAAATGAAATATCGGAAATAGTGAAGTGTTGTTTTATGTACTTTTTACTCTCTTATCATTGTCATCATCATATGGGATACAGTATATAATAAATATCCTCAACATCATAATTGCAAGAAGTGAGATAACAGGTTTCATGCACTTGTTACTTTTAATGTCCATCAATAAAAGGCCATAAGCACCATCGTGAAATCTAGTCTATTAGGAAAATACAATCCAAGAATATAGTATTGTGATGTTTCTACTTGAATTTAATTAAAACCAGTATAATGGAGAAACAGAGAATGCCAGTTTTTACAGTAATTCTTCCTATGTGAACAGAGGCCCTTGTACTAGGCATTTCAGTCTTCTCCGCTCTCAGAGAGGCCTAAAGTACAGGTACTCTGTGGTTGGTTGAGGTGGATTCTTACATTTTAGAGATAAATAAACAGGTTGCTATTCTTTTATGGAAACCAAGGAACTTCATGAGTGCTCCCTTCTAGATAGCCAGCCTCTTACCTCCACAGGAACGCAGGCCAAGAGGGGATACTTCCAAGAAAGCCAGATTTTTCCTCAGAAATCAATGTTGCACCTACCTCTGGAAGAGAACATATGGACAAAACAATCCCAGACTTTTACAGCCTTGAGCAGAGCAGAAATTACCATATCATTTCATACTTCATCCTACTAAACTGTGGTCCTAGGAAATTCTTGTAGTGTTGCCGTTAAATGTCAAATTTCAGAAAAGTAGCATCCCAGAAAAGCGACCAAGGTTAATTCATTCATTTGATTTAAAATTTGAGATGAAATTAAGCACCAAGTGATACTTTTCTGCCATCAAAACTGTTCAAAGCAGGGCGCCTCAGGGTGGTGAGATCAAGCCCCACGTGAGGCTCCTCACTCAGCCGGAGTCTGTTGGAGATTCTCCTTCTCCCTACTCACACTCACACTCTCTCACTCTCTCTCAAATAAATAAGCAGATATTAAAAAAAAAAAAAAAACTGTTCAAAGCCTCTTTTCACTTTTAAGTCCTGTTCTTACCAACTAGTTTATCATAGTTAATTCCAAGCAAGTGATCTCATCTAGGTGGATCAAATTACGGTTTACCCTACCTTCAAATCAGATAATCCAAGTTTTAATCAGATGAACTTTATAAGAAAACACTACTGGATCCCAATCAGAAAAGGATTTAGGAATTTTGACATTCAAGACTATCTTTCTAGCACTAAAGAACTGAAAGAAAATAAGTGTTGTAGATTTCACCTAAAACCTATGCCTTGATATTTTTCAAATGACAAATAAAAAGATTTACCTTGAAAAAATTTATCATGAAATTTAAAAATTTTGTTAATTGCCTGATTGGTGAAAGCTCACGATTAAGTACCCAATGGAATTTGCTTTGGTCATATTTTAATGAGTGTCATTACAAATGTATTTGGATTGCATCGATTATATTTCTATCAAATTTTGGCAAGTGTTAGAATGTAATCATATTATATGAAGAAGTGAAATATTTATCGTGTAGACTGTTACAAAGATTTCTCATGAAGTTAGTGTGAGATGCAAGGACCCCACTGAATTGTACTTACTACTATGACTTTGGGCATCCTCTTACCATTTTTTCTCCATCAGATAGAAAAACTTATGCTCCAACTCTTGATGTAGTCATAGAATCACAACACAATGCACAAATAGACAATGGCAAGTTATAAAGATAATTCAAGTAATTCTTTACTGTCCTGGGTGACAATTTATTTGTAACTTACTAAAAACTTGAGTTTTATTTTTGTTTATGATTTTTATTCTTTCAAAAGAAGTGAAGAAGAAAGGAAAGCATCCTGAGATACGGTACGATGCACTGTGATTAATCTAAGCAGGTCACTTAGCCCTAATGACAATAAGATTCCTGAAAGTTATTTTCCACCTTTAAAATCATGTGATTTGTGATTTTTATTTCATGAAAGATTTGAAGCAATGACAGTTGCTGTTTGGATGTGTACCTGTTTCATATTTAGGCTCATCAGGTACTTTTCCGCTGCGTTTATAAATTTGCAAACATAACAAACACTTTGTTATGGTTTGTAAACCTCACAAAATAGACTTGTATCTTGTATCTTCTAAAAACCCAAAGATAGTTTTAAATCTCACACAAAGGAAACTAATGCAACACACTAAAAGCTTAACATTTTATATTAGTGAGTTTTACTGTCAACTTTTTTTAAACTAAAAATCCTTTGAAAGAGGCCAAGATTTTTTTACTAACCCACACACACACACACATTCACGCTTTCTAATTCTCTCCTCTACTTTCCCCTACCCCTCTCTACCTCCCTTCTTTTCTTCTCATAGGCAGGACCCTAAAAGCCTCATCTTACAAAAGGTTTGAAGAGGGATCCCTGGGTGGCGCAGCGGTTTAGCGCCTGCCTTTGGCCCAGGGCGTGATCCTGGAGACCCGGGATCGAATCCCACGTCAGGCTCCCGGTGCACGGAGCCTGCTTCTCCCTCTGCCTGTGTCTCTGCCTCTCTCTCTCTCTATCTCTCTCTCTCTCTGTGTGTGCGTGACTATCATAAATAAATAAAAAAATTAAAAAAAAAAAAGGTTTGAAGAATTTCCCTGTTTACGTCACCTGTCCAATACAGTACTTTGGCATGTGTGCTCACACATGCAGCACCTTTATTCAGTCTCATATTATCTCAACAAATATCATTGTCTCACATATGCCAGGCATTGTGCTAGGCTCTGGGGATAAGATAAATGCATTAGGCCTGAACTCTTCCCTCCAACACACTCTTTTTCAATAAGGAAACACATTTGGTGGAAAGTACGGAAGCTCATGAGAAAACTTAAAGGGCCTTGTGTTGAGACATAGTAAATTAGCCAACCAGACAAGGATCTGAGTCGGAATCTTCCACCTCTATGGTCGCCTAAGGAACTGTGATCATCCCTGATTAGCAGTGTGGAAAGATTGCTGTTTTGAGAGTAATAAGGTCTTGGTTCCTGGACTGGCTCTGCTACTAATTAGCTGTGTCACTTTGAACAAGTTACTTAACGTGTCTGGGCCTCAGTTTTTCTCATCTGTAAACGAGCAGAGTGAACTAGGTGGTCTCTAAGACCCTTTCTAATTCTTAAGAGTTTATGACTATCCAAATGTACAAAGCCAAGATAAATGAAATTCCTAGTTTTCTTGAAGACAAAAAATAACATATGTAAAGTGATAGTTTTCCTGTACACCTCCAGTTATCTATCATAAGGTCTAATAAAAACTCATTCATATAGCAACAAAAGTATAAGATAATAATTTTTTTTAAAGATTTTATTTATTTATTCATGACAGACACAGAGAGAGAGGCAGAGACACAGGCGGAGGGAGAAGCAGGCTCCATGCAGGGAGCCCAATGTGGGACTTGATCCCGGGACTCCAGGATCACACCCTGAGCTGAAGGCAAGCACTAAACCACTGGGCCACCCAGGCTGCCCAGCATAAAATAATTAAAATAAACTTTACTGGTTTTAATTTTGAAAATGCTGAGCACTTTTTGTATGCAAACAACACTGTTTAATTCTAGGAGACAGTTCAGGTACTGCCTTTGATGGAACTTATGTTGGAAAAGCAAATAGGAGATAGTTATTTGTACAACTAATAACTCAATAATTTTCATAAGTACAACGAAAGATAAGAATAGACTAATAAGAGCGTATAGCTTCCAAGGCTAAAAAGTACATTTATTTTTCCTCTATTCAACAGCATTTGAAAATGTACCATTTGTTTAGGATAGAGGAAGATTTTTCCAAGGTGTGAAATTTTCAGTGTTAAAATCTGAGGGAAGTCTCAGGCAAGAACATTGGTCACACTAGGACCACGGTGCATTTTCAAAACAAAGACCTGTATGGATAAATCCACAGGAATAAGATGATTGAGAATAGCTTAAATGAAGCTAGTAGGGTAGACCAGTAGATGATTCATGGCTTTATAAGTCATGTTAATGTTCGGATTTTGCTTTTCTTCGTAAGTAGAAAGCTGTTGTAGGGCATGGCATGATTAGAATCCATTCTTAGAAAATCCATCTGCCTCTTGTAAAAAGAATGGATTTAGTGGTGATGGTAAAGGTCATGTGGTAGTGGTGATAAGGTTGTCACAAAACTAGTTTTAGAAAGATTAGTGAAGTTATTTTTAGTGATTAACGTGAAAGATGACGATGGACTTAGCGTAGTGGCAGTAAATATGGGGAGAAGTGGACAGATTAAATTATATGATATGTTAGATGTAGAATTGGTGAAATCCAGAATTAATGAGTGTGGGAAGGTCAGGTAATGGCAGAATCAGAATAATTGGCATCTAGAGAATTTGAGATAATAGAATATTCTTAGTGTTGAGGGAAGGAAGTGGCCTTAGGCTAATGAAAGGACCATGCAACATATAATGCGAAATGTACCACAAGAAATGTAAGAAAGTGTATTAAGCTGCATTAACTATGTGCTATCATTAGAATATAAGAAAAATATGTTATTTGAAGTAAGGGGGGTTGCAGGGAGGAGAAATAAAATGGAGACAAACCAGCAATGATGATAAGTATATGGCATTTCGGGCTTGAAAGCTTGCATCCAAATCTGGGCTCCACCACACTGCCTATCAACTCTATGATTTTAGTTTGTTATTTAGCTTTATAGAATTGTAAGGTTTCTTGTAGGCAATAAAGAAAAACTAAAATAAACTAAAACTAAAACTAAAATTTACAAAGATTGTACAAAATGCAAAAAGAAAAGTATAGGATAATATCTACAATAAGAACTACCAAGAATAAATCAATACGTGACAAAACTACAAATTTTTAAGCTATTTGAGGAAAAAACCTGCTGACACCTTGAACTTCCAACCTCCAGAACTGTGAGAAAATAAATACCAATTGTTTAAGCCACCACCACCCCTCCCCACCCTCCACAAAGAACATAAAATAAAATGTTAAAATGATTCAAGAGAGAAAGTAAGGAATAGAAACCATAATGTAAGAATAGAATAGGATGAAAAATGTATAGGCAGATTATTGGTTCCAGATTTGAAAACTCTTTTACTTGCCCTACAGACCTTAACATCATGAACCACAGATGGCAGAGTCAATAGGTCATTTCACAAAATTTTCTTAAGAAGAAAATTTCAAAAGGTAAATTACTTAAAAAAAAAAAAAACTGGGTTTTTGCTGTATGGTTCAGGCATTATTAAACATTTTTTGCCACCTATTCATCCCCAATCCTAGAACAGAAGTGTTTCTGATGGTGTATATGTGTTTAGTTTTCATCAGAAATTGATTTTATTTCATATATATAACCTAAATCTGGAAAAGTTTCAGTTCTTTAATAAAGAATTTAAAAGCTTCATTCCAAAAAAAAAAAAAATCATGTTGAGCGAATTGCCAAGAATAGTCAAAACTGTGAAGGAGAAAAGGAATTCTATATCTAGAGGAATTTATCCTGTCTTATATCTAGATTCTATATCTAAGCTACAGTAATTAAAGTGGTGTCATCAGTGGAAAGGAAGAAAGAGCCAGAAACATCCCCATACACAGACGCATTTCTCTACCTATATTACACATAAGTGAGGGAAAGTTGGGGCTTTTAATAATAGTATTGAAGGAATTTGTTATTTGTATGGAAATTTCAAAAGCTTAAATGTAAAAAGGAAAATTTTTAAACTTTTAGAAGAAAACGGAGGTGATTAGGTTTGCGATCTAGGGATAGGAAAGGATTTCTTTTTTTTTTTTTTTTTAAGAGATTTTTATATATTTATCCATGAGACACAGAGAGGCAGAGACACAGACGGAGAGAGAAGCAGGCTCCATGCAGGGAGCCCAACGTGGGACTCAATCCCGGGTCTCCGGGGTCACGCCCTGAGCTGAAGGCAGATGCTCCCCTGCTGAGCCCTCCAGGTGTCCCAGGAAAGGATTTCTTAAACAGATAAAAGTATTTAAGTTTCATAGAAACTGACAATTTTTTAATAGAAATTGACAATTCTTAGTACATGTTTTTAACAAAAGCTTAAATTTCAATATTATCTGGAAAACTCAGTCTAACTTGCGGATGTATTTGACCCTTATTACAGGGCTGTGTGGTGTGCATTCGGCAAATCTCATGTAGGTGAAAAGTTTATGCCAGTCTTAATATTAACAAGTAGATTTAATGAATCTTATAATAAAGCTTTGCTTTTTTATTCAATAAACCACGTAAATGAAAAAGTGCATGTATATGTATATATATGAGTTTTAAAATGCAGTAAAATTAGACACCTCTGAAGAAAAATGAAATAAAATCAAGAATTGCCACAAACTGGGAGAACATCCTTACAGTATGTATAATTGACAAATGGCCAACATCTAGACTATACTGTATAAAGCAGCCTTTCAAATCCTAGAAATCAATGAGAAAAAAACGGTCTTACCACAAAATAGGCTAAGGATAGAGGCAGTTCTGAGGAGAGTAACTTTAGTGGCCAATTTTTAAAGAAATCCGAGAACTGCATATACATAAAAAAGGAGATGTCATTTCAGACCACGGGGGTTGTTACAAGTTCAGAAGTCCTACAATTCCAGATGACAGCAAAAATATAGGACAGGAATGATGAAATATTATCATTTATTAATTTGAATTTATTATAATATCCTCTGTATTTTGATAGTTTGAAATGTTTCATTACTTATTACATTTGTTTTTAAAGATACTATTCTTTTAAGTAATCTCTACACCCCCTATGAGGCTCAAACTCACAACTCTGAGATCCGGGGTTGCATGCTCTCCCAACTGAGCCAGCCAGATGCCCCTTATTACTTTTATTTTAAATAAAAATGTCCAATGAATTTAATGATGCAGAAGTCACTGAAGAGTAATTTTGGTTGAGTGGTGAAGTTAGAAGCTATCTTAGAATGGATGGGAGAACGAGTGGGTGCAGAAGAATGAGACATAGTGATAACTCCTCAAAGAGAGTGTTTACAGGGGAGTTGGAAGGGAAAGGGGGCTAGAATGATGTCACAACCTAGATGAATAACTCCAAACCTTCACTGAAAGATAACAAACGATTTAAATAAATAAAACACATACTACTGCGCCATTAGATGGGAAGAGTCAATACTGTGAAGAATCCATGGTCTCCAAATTAATGTATTACTTTAGCAGTTGTTCAGAATTCCAACAGGTTGTGTTGTTTATTTGCAGTTTCAGTTTTGGGGTGTGGAATTTAACAAAAATAATTCATCTGAATAAAACAAAATGTTTATCTAGAGGAATAATTCCATAAATATAGCCAAAAAATTTAAAGTAATAATAATGAGGTAGATTTGGCTTGACCAAATGTTAAAATATATGTATCACTAAGTATATAAATCAGCAGATAAGTGAAAATTACAAGGTTGAGAAAGAGATCAAATTGCATATGCAAATTTATAACATATAAGTGATTTTTTTCTTTCTTAGTCTTATATTACATAAATGAAGTCTATATTCTTCTTTTTTGTATCTACATTTCTATCAGAATAATCTTCCCAACTTGTTAATATTTTTAGTTAGCATAATTTTATTGACATTATATTTGTTCAGAAGGTATAACATTAGCCACTTGCCTAGATGAATATTTTTATATTATTGTTTTTTCTATTAAAATAATGTTCAGTGAGGATCTTCCTGCATATTTCATCTTAAACTTTGATTTACATTTTCAGAAGTGAAATTATTGTATCAAAGAGTGTGAACTATTTTTGGTTCTTGAAACATACTGCTATATTTCTCTCTATGAAACCACAGATATGGAAGCATTTAACATCATCTCCCATTTGGAGCATTAATATTTCAAGTCTTTTTTTCACTCTAACTAGAATGGTAGTATTTTTTATTCTGCTATCCTCTAAGAAAGGAGTGAGGCTTCCACTCTCAGTGTTGCACATATATGTAAGTCTAATAAACCTTCAGCCAGATTGTCTTGGCCACCTTTAGTCTATACTGATTTCTTTGAGATGCCACCTTATTATACAAATTTTTAAGTGAGAATGCATAGCTGTTTGGTCAATACAAAAAGCAAAACAGAGTAGAAAATAAATTTCATCCTCATTAATCTATTAAAGAGGTGAAGTTACTCCCCTAAGGAAACAGTACTGGGGAAGAGCCTCTTTTAGGGTCAGCTGACCTGGCTTTGAATCCTGGCTGTGTCCCTGAATAACTGTGTGACCCAGAGCAGTGTGTTATTCCTCTCTGTGCTTCAGTTTCCTTAACTGCAAGGAAATAAACCATATGGGATTGTTGTGAGCACTGGATGAATTAATACTTGTAGGACATTTAGAAAGAGGCGTGGCACACATTAAAGGTTCAGTAAATGCTGAATTGGCATAAACGTTTGTCACATTTTCTACTCTACTTTTTAACAACAAAGCCTAGAAAGCAAAAATTTACACGATCTAGAATTCTTATCATCTAAGATTCTGGATCTGAATTCTGTTCCACCAATTAGATGTATTCATATGGACTTTTTCAAGTGGAAGTGGTGTCTCTTCCTGCTGCTAAGTCGTTGCTGTTAGCAAGCGCCCCCATGGAGACCTGGAGTTCTCCAGCTGTGTTCCAGTGTCTAGTCACCAGCTTTGTGCAGATGGAGCGTCTTGTGCAGTGGTGACTTCCTGGTGTGAGGTAAAGTCGGGCATTCCTGAACTTTGGAGTGCAAGTGCCAGCCTCCTGGTTTTTCCAGCATCCTGCCGGTGGCAAAGGGAGCAGCTCTCTGGCAGGCGGGATCTACGGGGGTGTTTAGGGCATCATCTGTGGAGGGCTAGCCCAGGCCCAGGGCCCCACCCCTCTAACAGTTGTAGAAGTATCCAGCCTCCTGCATGGCCAAGTCCCTGTTCATGCAGCTGTGATAGTACCGCCACAGGGAACAGCAGTGGTAGCTGGGCTGTCTTCGTTACTTTTATTCGGACTCTTGCATTACGCATCTTTCCAAAATCGAAAAACTCTAAAAGCAAGGATGACAGTCATTTGTAATCGATCATGGTACTTTTCCCTCTGGACAGCCAGCGACGGAGTCCTTCTCAACTCAGAAACCAAGGGGGCCACAGTCATCAAATGGGACCTAGTTTGCCAGTCTTGCTTTTTTATTTGTTTTTCCTTATATTTAGCTTCGTTCCAGCTTTATATTACACACATTATACAGCTATATATCCTACACAGAATTGGTTAGGGTTTATACTAACCTTAGAAGAAAAGTGGGGGCGTGAGGAGACAAACTGGTGTTTGAACCTGTGTGAATTCGTTGGAACCATCTAGGAAAAGGGAAATTCTACTTCACTTTAACATGTATTTCTGGAGCTTCTACTGTTTACCAGTTGCTAGGCACTGGAGATATATGTATATATGACACATTCCGTATTCTCCAGTTGCTCACAGTGGGAAGACAGACCTACAAATAAATTGAATTCTGTGTTAGACCACAAGCAGCTTAAGATCAGTGTCTTGTTCACTATCGTAACCTTATCAGTTCTCACAATGCCTGGTACATAGTATGTGCTCAAGAGATATTTTTAAAATAAATAAGTGAAGTGTAGAGTATCAGATCCAGTGAGGATAGAATAGAACTAGTTAACCCAGGAAAGTTAGGAAGAAGTTTTGTTGATATTCTGGTGGTGTCAAAAAATGGCTCCAACAATCAAATTCGATTCAGGAATCACCGTATCGTAGAGAATCTGAGATCAATGAGCTCTGCAGTAAAGATACAAGTTAATTTTGTTCAGCCAAATATTTCTCAAATATATTTGATTGAATATTTTATTTTAGCACTTCATTGTGTGGAAGGAACCCAGTTTGGGAAATGCTGGTCCAGTTTTTTCCTGAAGCTAATAGAATAGGTAATGAAAATTATTTTATGATGCTAGAACATTTTGACTTTGACAATAGCATTTAAAATCTTGGTGTCATCAACTTGGTATTGTGATAAGTTACAGATACATCACCACAAAAAAGTATGTCTAGTAAGGCATATCTTTAGTTTTTATGTTACCAACTAACACTGTTTCTCACTCCATGCTATAAAGACAGTATTTTAAACAATCCAGATTTTCTTTTTATTGAAAAAATTAATAATAGCTTTTTAAATGAAAATAAGTCATTTAAAAGTTTTCTTTTTACTTATTTGGCTCATTTCTTTTATTACACTAAGCGCCTCTATCAATAGTCTACCCACAATGCACCTCTCACAGCTGCGACATTTGTAGCATTCAAAAAATGATGGCTGTGAAAATTTCAAATAAAACGTTTTTATCTAAATCGACCCTGTATTAAATTCTTCTGGATGATGCTATTTTGTGGTATGTTGCTAAACAAGATACTCACATTAAATAGAAATTTAAACTTTAATATGAATTGTAAAGCCACCTTTGGGAAAAAATCCTGGTCATCCCTAATGTGGGTAAAATAGGCTTTAAAAAATTGCTTAACACTAAGAATTTTTATGTTACGTATTAATTTCCCCCTATGTGTTTGTGTGTTATTAGCTTTAGTAAATTGTTTTGCTTCTGAAATGTATCTTAGATGACTAAAAATAACATCACAAAACGTGTTTGTTATATTCTTAATTGTTTTGACCATAGAATTAATTTTAAAGTCAAAAGGGGCATTGCTTTTTCATCATTTCCAGTTCAGAATATTCAGCATGTCACAGATGTTCATGAATAATGTCCATTTAAAACTGTTGGCAAAGAGTGCTGGTGAGTTGGCTAGATGAATTAAATGTTGGGGGGATCTGACAGGCAGCACGCTGCTTTGTGATCATTCCAAAGTTCTAATAATCTCCCTCACCTTCTCTGCCTGCCACTAATGAAAGAGAATAGGTGATTGCACCTCCGGCTATGTTCTGCGCCTAATGACTCCTCCAAAGGCAGATTTATGAAGAAAAAATTAACTTTGAATGAGGATTGAATTGGCCCTGACAGTCTGATAGACTGTGACACAGATTCTGTGGCAAAACAGACGTAGCCCTAATTGATTATCAATATTTTAAGCAAAGTGATGAAAATAAGCATTAAGTGATGAGAAAGGCAGTCTTAATACAGTAGGCAGTAACCAGGACATAAGAGAGTCTTTGGGGAGGTTTGCCTTGATTGTTATTACTGAATTTTATCTGTCAATTTTTACCTTTGCTTCCCAGCAGCCATTGTCCCTCCTTGGTGTACTTTCTTTTCCTTAAAGATCTATGACTAGAATGCTAATCTTTCTGATAACACTGACAAAGCTATCTGCAGCCTCTTCCTCTAGAGAAGTTTGTTTAATATTTAACTCATTTTGAATTGAGATTAGCTTTCCTCGTTTTGCAGAACTGATGCTTTTTGTGACGATTTTGGATTAACACAATTTGTGCAGGTACTGCTTCTAGATTGGTTATTACCCATAAAATACATGCTAGCGTAAGATATTACACATCACGTGTTTCATAATTTTAGGCAATATTTCCTTTGCATCATTTGTAGCAGTGACTTCAGCCTTAATCCTAGGAATAAAATCAAACCGTTTTCCTAGAAATATTACATACACACACACACAAAGTGAGAGTCTGTGTATATACACTATGGTTACTTACCAAGTATATACGTTTTCAGACTAACAACAAAAAAATCCAACCTGAATAAACCTACGTTTATACGGTGCTTCAAAAATTAATTGAATAACTTTTGAAATTGTTATGTGCCTTTATTCTTACAGGTTATATTTAGTCCTCTATATTAGAAGCATAGAAAAAAGATCACCAAAAAAATCTTTAGCAGTTTAATTCAGTATTAAAACTGATGAGCCAAGAACATAGTATATGACATACATAATGATGGGTTTGTTTACTATTAAATAGGTTTTAGATAAATTAGCTTATTTAACACAAGAACTATACATTTTTCCCTCTTAATTATTAGTCATCAGTATTCATATTGTTTTGTGAAATTAATTTCAGCCTGAAATTGTAATTATTGAAAACTTCATATAAGACTTACCAAGGTAACTGCGAAGAAAGCTTAAAGGAGACATTTTAGTGTTTTCCAAAAGTCTCTTAAGCAACATACTAGAGATAAAATGAAGATAAGACAGAGATGATACACAGGACAGTGCTTCTCAGTCCTTCTCAAACTGTGACATGCAAAAGGATGATGTGTGGTTAGCACAGTAGGCTGAACACTCTTGTCCACAGGCTGCTGGCTCTGGAACTCCAGCCACCTCGGACCCTGTCTGGTCACCCTTAGGGCTAAGAGGATCAATATTTTAGCAGACCTGCAACTATTTGCAGCCCAGTGATTGGGAAGCTCTGCATGTATCACAGTTATAGTACTACATTTATAAACCTAGATTGAATAACAACAGCTTGAAATTTAAATCTTCTTAAATCTAAGTATTTAAAAGATATTCTAAAAATTACCCTATCTAAAAACAGAAAAACAAATACAACTCTAGATACAGGTTTTGCTAGATGGAAAATGATCTTAGTCATATTTTCCACCTACTGTTCGCTATAGCATCTATTAAAATCATTCAGATTTTGATCTTGGTTTGACCTCGTGAAAGCAGAATGTACATTTAAACTTTATCTTAGAAAATCATTTAGTAAAATAAAATTATCTTTTGACAGATTATAATTTCATTTTTAGTGTCCAGAATAATTTTTCTGGAACTCTAAAGGACCTTAAAACTAGTCAATTCCAACTCTGCCACTTGACTGGGAAACTGCAGCGCAGATGGTGGCTAAGCAAGAACCCAGTTCCTCTGATAGATTATTCCCTTTCAATGCTTGAATGCTTAAAAATCTTAGTATGAGAACCTCTAAATATTGTGTATTACAAAATTACGTATTATACTTTCACAGCTATGAGAAGAAACTTGTTAACAGTTTTCACTTCTGAACTAGATGATACATTCAGAAACGTTTTTTAAAATGTAGTGCCATTTGATTTATTTTTACACGGTGCCTGCCCTAAAAGCCTGGCACTGTTTCCGTGTTCAGATAGCCGTAGAAAAATAAGAAATTATCTATTGTGCTCAAGTTTTCTTTATGCTAAATTATTTTATTATCATAAAGGTATTAAAATATACCGTAAATAAACAATATTCTAGTTTAGGTGAGAATTTTATAAACACTTACGTTGAGTACTTTGTCCTCTGTCATTCCATTTGTTAACATTCCAACAGAGGTAGGAGAAGCAGAAAGATAAATTATTCTTGTTGCGCCACCTAGCGAAATTCAGGTGCTGTATATTTACTACAGTGTGTTTTATTTGGGGGAGGCTGTCCTTGAGCTCCCCTTTGCTATGCCTAGATTATAGCGATAAGTTTACAAAGGAGAAGAATCTAAAAATCCTAAGTCTGCGGAGGCTGACTTTTTTCATCGTAGTTTGGTTTACAAAATTTTCAGGACTGAAATATTACTGGTAAAAATATACTCATCTAATCTCCAAAGGCATTGCCTTGAACAAAAATACAAGGAAATGAGTGAAGTTTTCACAATTATGTTCTTCCATTTGTAAATCTAAGATTTTATAAGATGACAATATGTTCCAGAGAAAGGTTCAAAATTCTGAAAATAGGCGGTATGAAATCAGGCAGAAGGTTTTGTATAAAACATTTTAAATGTCTCAAACTTAGCCTTTTAAGGTAAAATACACTGATGTTTTTCTTTAATGAGGTTATGTTTCATCATAAGTCAAAAATATCTGCAAAATAATTTGTGCTATACTTACATTGAAATGAAAATGATACTGTTATATATAAAAGTGCTGGGTCTACTGATTTGTAGGAAGAAATAACACTGTTAAAACATCTGTTATTAAAATTTGTGTTTTGGGGTGCCTAGCAGGCTCAGTAGTTGAGCGTCTGCCTTTGGCTCAGGGCTTAATCCTGGAGACCTGGGATCGAGTCCTGAATCGGGCTCTCCGCAGGGAGCCTGCTTCTCCTTCGGCCTGTGTCTCCGCCTCTCTCTCTCTCTCTGTCCCTCATGAATAAATAAATAAAATCTTTAAAAAATATATAAATAAAAAATAAAATTTGTTTCAAGTATTTGAAGTGAGAAGTCTTTTTTTTTATGTTGTTCTCTAACACCTCGTAAGCAGTCCACTGCTTCACTTAGAGGTGTTAATTTTTAATATTATTAAATTCTAAGGTCTTGCTTTCAAAATGTTGGCACAAGGTAAAATAAGAATACTATTGCCAGTGGTATTGTTTTGTGTTGATATAATAGTAAGTACCTAATGTAAAAAAAAAAATCAAGGAAAATAATTCATCCAGATGGGAGAAAAATTTTCCCTCTGTATCTAAACTTGTTATGTATGAGAGATATAGGATTTGTGGTGGCTGTAACTATAATTTTGAAGATTTTTATTTGATTTGGCATTTGATTACGGTGAAAATACAAAATTCATAATGATTGCTTTTAAATATGTGTTATACAGGGAAACTTCTGAAGCATATAAATCTAAATATTGAATCATACCTTGAATAAATTTTTTGGTAAGGGAAAGATTCACTCTTAAAATCAAGTGGATAGGCATATTTACATATGTGTAGAGACATAAACATGCATTAAATTAATATAATCTTGACATTAGAAGTTTTGAGGAGTTACGACAGATTTCATAGTTGGAATATAATATTCATATGACTAGAATGGAATGTGCTAGTTAATGTAATTTTCTGAGACACTGATAAATCTCAGAATGGCCTCTATTGTCATAGATGTTCCTAAAATATTTAAGTAACCGAATAAAATTAAATCTTTAATACGTTGCTATTCCTTAGAGTAATTATTTTGTACATTAATTTTCAGCTTAGTTAAATAAACAGTTATTTAGGAGCTAATGAGCCATGTCTGACACTACAGGATACTAATATCAGTAAGAAAATGACCTCAAGTAGTTGGCAGTCGGGTGCTAAAGAAAGACATATCTAACTGGCTACACTAGAGAAATAAATATAGTCCTCTCAGATCTAAGAGGAGGACTTCATGTTTCCTAGGATAGTGGACGAGGGCGTCATGGAGAAAACTGTAAGACATTGAACAATTACTGTGAACGTAGATGGAGCAGGCATGGAATACAGAGCTAAGTTTGTAGTTGAGGTAGAGCATATCCAAGAACTTTAAAATCATGTCTATAAGCAGTTCTCTTTTTCAGTTTGAAGTAGGCCCATATCAGAGTCTGTAGAGTTTCTCGGAGATATCAAAGAAACCACGTTGCATCTACTTTAGTGTAGATTTCTCTAAATGAAATTTTGCAGCAAGGAAAGGATTCACTACTAAAACCTTGGAAGTAGGCTAAAAATGTATGAACTATGCCATGCCTGATACAAATACATGTACCTTTATATAAAAAAGTACTATAGGTGACAGTCCCAGGTGGCTCAGTTGGTTAAGCGGCCAACTCTGTATTTTGGCTCAGGTCATGATCCCAGGGTCACAGGATCAAGCCCCGTGTCAGGCTCCGTGCTCAGTGGGAAGTCTGCTTGTCCCTCCTTCTGCTCCTCCCCACCGCTCACTCTCTCTTGCTGTCAATCTCTCTCTCTCTTTCTCAAATAAATAAAATCTTGGGGATCCCTGGGTGGCTCAGTGGTTGAGCGTCCACCTTTGGTCCAGGGCGTAGTCCTGGGGTCCCAGGATCAAGTCCCACATCAAGCTCCCTGCATGGAGCCTGCTTCTCCCTCTGCCTGTGTCTCTGCCTCTCTCTCTCTCTCTCTGTGTCTCTCATGAATAAATAAATAAAAATCTTTTTTTTTAAATTAAACAAAATCTTTAATTTTAAAAAAGGTACTATCGGTGAATACTAATATCTGTAGGACTGTAAGGATAATATTGCATATTTTACACAAATACAATAGCTGACCTCTATATGATACCTGCCATGGGATATGTACTATTCTGAGTGTCTGGTATATAGTAACACATTTAATCCTTACACTAATGCTGTGGCTTATAATGAAGGTGCTGTTATCAACTATTTTTAGGTGAATTAGCTGAGACACAGAAATTAAGATGTTTGCCTTAGTCCCATAGCTAGTTAATTGTAGAGCCAGGATTCAAACCCAGACACTCTGGCTTCAGAATCTAGTCCTTTAACCTCCCTGTAATACTTCTTAGCAATTCATTATGTCCTGATTATAGCTGTTTCATTAATAGATAATGCTATAGAAGGTATCATATTCTAATGAATGTCTTCCAGTTCCTTATATATCCAAAAGCTCTTGGATAGAGATCTGTTACAATATATTATTGTACCAAATTCCCAGGGTGTAATGTGTTATATGTTAACAGACATCAGTATAAGTAAGTACTATTTTGCTCTTTGGAGGTTTTTTAAATATCTTTTTTTTTTTTTTAAGATTTTATTTGAGAGAGAGAGAGAGAGAGGACAGGAGCAGAAGGAGGGGCAGAGGGAGAAGTAGACTCCCCACTGAGCAAGGAGCTAGCTCCCTGCAGGGCTCCATGAGGCTCCATCCTAGGACCCTGTGATCATGACTTGAGCTGAAGGCAGACGCCAACCGACTGAGCCTTCCAGGTGCCCCTATTTTGCCACTTTGAAGCTACAACTATTTTCAGCTACTGTAGCTCATTTTCTTACCAGCATTTTCTCTCCTTTTTTGAAAAATTAAGAACAATTTGATAAAGGCTTAATTTAGTAAACATTCATTAGCACTGAACGGAGTTTTGAGGATGCAAAGGTGAATAAGAAATAAATATATATGAAACACACGGTTACAATATAATATCATTTATGCCAAAATATAGTTTCTACAAGAGCAACTAACTGTCTAGAGTTAAGAAAGAATTCTCATAAAAGGTTGCATTTTAAAAGTGAAAAACACAGGATTGTGAAAGAGTGTGTGTGGTATATTTACCAAATGGAACTCAGTTCTTAGTGTTTGGAGAATAAAGGATATGGATGGAGTGGTGGCTGATTGGGAAATGGCTTGGGACCATCTGGTGAAGGATCTTGTAGGTCATACTAAGGATAATGAGGTTTTCTGACTATTTTTGTGAGAGCACTATCTTGGGAAGATGGTGGCTTCCATTGAGCTTACATTGCAAAAGTAATCTTGTTCCACAATAGATTCCCCTGATCAAAAGTAGTCTGAATATCTTTGCTTAGCTTCCAGTCCCCAAAGGTTCTTTAGAAAGAAGGACCTGGTCCAGGAATACTTTCACTAAACCAAACAAAATTATTCAAGACTTAAGTTTTAATCATTAAAGCATTCTCTATAAATCTCTTGATTTCTTTGCTTCTCTAAATTTGGGTTATAATGTATATTTTTATCTCTTGGCTTCTTGGCAATATTCATCAAGTCATATATTTTTTGAGCATCTACTATATAGCAGTGTATTGAGTAGTAGTGTTAAAGTGATGAGCTGGAAAGATAAAGTCCGTTAAAATATTTTGTTTTGAAGATCTTATTTTGACAAAAGAAAAAAAAATTTTGTTCATATCTTGGCCATGTGACTATCCTTTCATATCTTGTCCTAAAAAGAAGAGAAAGATTAATATTATTATCTACATTTTGCAACTGGGGTTCCTCAAGCACTTTTTCAAATTTACTTACATAATAGTACAATTGTTTAATTGTGTAAGAATGTAGTTTCTTGAATACTAATCCACCATGCCCCCTGCCCCAAGGGCATCTCAGTCCTTTGGTAAAAATGTCTTTATATTTAGGGATTATTTTGGTTTGTTTTATTCCTATATTTACATCATGAAACTTTTAGGTCCCTTCTTTAGAGCATTCTATTTGTATCTGATTTGCATCAGATGATTGCATCTGATTTGTATGCATCTGAGCATAATCTCAAAATATATGAAGCAAACACTGACATGATAGCAATGACAAACTTTGAATCCCATTACCATGATGGGAGATGTATTAAAGCAAAAACAAGCTACCAGATTAGGTCTGGTGAATACATATAAGATCCTCAACTCAAGATAGGGAATATATACATTCTTTTCAAGCACTGATTAAACGTTTACAAATTTGACCATATACTGGTTAATAAAGCAAAGCTAAACATCAAAAATTGTCATTTGCACTGCATTCTTTATAATCAGAATGAAATTAAATTAGACCTCAGAATAAAGAACACTAAATAGTTTGCAGATTTTAAAATATCCTACTAACTCATGAGTCTACCAAAATAAATAAATAAATAAATCTTTTGAGACAAAATGAATTTAAATTCTGTATTTCTAAATAAAAATTATGTTGAGATTTTAAAAATACAAAATCTCAACCCACCTTTGGCCAGGAATCTATGTTTTAACAAGCTTTCCATGTGGTGCTGATACATGCTAAAGTTTGAGGACTATTGCCTAAATAATAATGCAATAACTTTATGCCTACTTGAAAATATCTGGCAACAAAAGGGAAATTATAAAATATTGATAATGATTAATACTGGAACTAGAAAATCACTGGTAGTACCTGTTTTTAAAAACAGAATTCTAGTTTTGGAAGACAAGGCCTCACCATCATAGCCTGTGATAAAATGACTGTAACAGATCTTTGCTATATAATTTTCTTTGATTCTGATTTTATAGTGTGATATTGGAAGTAATTCCTCTATTTCAAAACTACCATATGGAATTGAAATAAGATAAAAATTTCAAAAGAGTACCATATTTCTGTTTTCCTGAATATATGAATTTCTTCTGTTTGGTGTACTTATTTTTTATACCTATAAAAATATGTAAGTATACATGCCTTTTTATCACCAAAACAATTTGAAGAATGCCGAGAACCTATATGTTTTTATATATCATGTACCTTATTAATGGACAGACCCAACTAGTAGAAAATGTACCTATAATATAAATGCCTTTGAAATTTCTTGCATAGATCTTAATTTTCTTATATATTTCATACATACATTCTTAATCATTTCTAATCTGGAAGAAATCTAGCTTATTATTTCTATGATTCTCAATTTGTTTATATTCAGCTGTTTCTGTTTGGGACTGAATTCAGGTGCTGAAGCATCAATACAGATCATGACTATGATTTTTAAGGGCCACAATTTTTGTTCTTCATCTCTTCTACCTGAAGCTACCACTGCTATTATTTAATTCACCTATCACATGAGAGAAAAGAATGTGCCTCTTCATTAATAGCCTGGTAAAAGGTCATGCATTGGTCCAGTTTACAGTTCACCCTGGAGAGTAAATGCAACAGTTTCATTATCTGCCTAATTTTCACAGATCTGGGGAAGTAGAAATCTCAGAGATCATTCCAAAACCAGGTCACACCTCCAGGGTGCTTCAGTTTGTCATCCAACAAAGCCTGCAGTTATTAATTTTGAATTGTATTTGCAGTGTTCTTTAGCATAGTAGGGGCACCCTAATTAGTAGGGCAATGATGCCACTCCCTCTACCAGAATGTGGTCTATAAAAAGTGCATTTAGAACATACTTTTAACAGGATAAATCAGGACATGGC
The DNA here is from genome assembly GCF_011100685.1 of Canis lupus familiaris. NCBI lineage: Eukaryota > Metazoa > Chordata > Mammalia > Carnivora > Canidae > Canis > Canis lupus. The sequence continues at coordinate 52,359,308 of NC_049244.1, forward strand.
ATAAAGCTCCTTTGGGAAAAATTTGTGGACTCAGCAGTGGAAGTCTGCATTTTATCAGAATGTTAGCATTTTTAGTGTAGAGATGTATGTATTAAAGCACTGAAATCTAGCTATTGGCCTCAGACCTAAATGATGAGTCTCTCAAGTTGAGGCAACCAAAATCATGGCATGTACTTAAATATTGAGCATTTCATATCCTGAAATGAAACAATCAACTTCGCAATATTTATTAATAGCATGGCAGGTTCACCCCAAATTATTTACTCTCATGCTTATTTTATAATAGCATTTCATTTATGACTTTCTGACAATAATTAAATTCTAACTTAAAAAACTATCCTTTATTTAGAGGCACTAGTAGAATTAGATTTGTATCATACAGGCCATTTCCACAGTTTTTTAAAAAATCATTATAATGAGAAGAGCAGCCCCCAGACCTGTTAGAGTTCTTGACTCAGTCACGTATTAAGTATGTGACCTTAAGCAAATTATTAAGCCTCTCTGAAACTTTTTCCATTTGATAAATTTGACATGTTACATTTTATAGATTTAAGGTGTCCAGCCTCTTCCTATGATATGTGTACGTGTCGTAATGTGATTGCCCTGAAGCAGTACTTACCACAGTACATCACCGCAGCGCACGTCATTGTTCTCACGACACTGTGCATTAGGTTTCTGTGGCTTCTTTACTGGGCACAGGTTTGTGTTCTTAAACACCAGGAGTCTTGTCCCTCTACCCTCCTCCCCTGGTATGTACCATTTCATTCTCTGGTATATGTGTGTTTGCAGGCTTGACTTTTTTAGATTTAACATGTGGGTAGTACCATTGCTTGTCCTTCTCTGACTTAACTCAGCATAATAGGCTCATACGTGTTGTCACCAGTGGCAAGGTGGCCTCCCTTATGGCTCAATAATACTCCATCCCGTGTGAACACCATGTCTGTTTCCCCCCATTCATCCACTGATAGGCATCAGGGTTATTTCCATATCTTGGCTGTTGTAAATAATTCTGTAATAAACGTGGGTGTGCATGTATCTCGTCAAAATCTTGTTTTCATTTCCTTGGATCTACAGCCAGAAGTGGAATTGCTGCATCATGTGGCAGAACTATTTTTACTTTTTTGAGGAATGTCCATACTGTTTTCCACCTTCCCACCAGAAGGGGATAAGGGTTCCCTTTTCACCACATCCTTGCCAGAGCTTTGCTCTTGTCTCCTTAATGATTGCCATTCTAACAGGTATGAGGTGAATATTTCATTGTAGTTTTTATGTGTATCTCCTTGATAATTAGTGATGGTGAGCATCTTCTCATGGGCCAGGACTGATATCAATGAGCTTCTCTGTTTTCTTCTAAGAGTTTTATGGTATCAGGTCTTATATTCAAGTCTTTGATCCATTTCAAGTTAACTTTTGTATATTGCTATGAGATAGGGTCCAGTATTATTGCTCTGCAGGTGTTTCTTCAGTTTTCCCAGCATCCTTTGCTGAAGAGATTCTCCTTCCCCCATGGGTGTTCTTGGCCTCCTTGCCAAATATTAGCTAACCATGTATAATGTGACTGCATTCTGGGCTTTCTGTTCACTGTTCCATTGATGTATGTGTCTGTCTTTATGCCACTACCATACTGTGGTTATTACCATGGCTTTGTAGTATAGTTTGAAATCAGAGAGTGTGATACATCTGGTTCTTTTTTCCTCAAGATTATTTTGTCTATTTGAATTTTGTTTATTTTTGTGGTTCCCCACAAACTTTCAGATTGTTTCTTCTACTTCTGTGCAGAAGGCCTGTGGTATTTTGATGAGAATTGCATTGAATCTAGAGATGACAATAAGTAGTATGGCCATTTTAACTTTTATTTATTCTTCCATTTCATGATTATAAGATGTCTTTCCATTTGTTTATGTCTTCTTCAATTTCTTTCAACAAAGTTTTGTAGTTTGATTGTATAGATCTTTCACTCCCTTGGTTATCTTAAGTATTTTATTGTTTTGATGGCATTGAGAATGGAATGGCTCGTTCTTTCTTTCTTTCTTTCTTTCTTTCTTTCTTTCTTTCTTTCTTTCTTTCTTTTTTTCTTCCTTCCTTCCTTCTTCCTTCCTTTCTTTCTTTCTTTCTTTCTTCTTTCTTTCTTTCTTTCTTTCTTTCTTCTTTCTTTCTTTCTGTTATTGGTGTGAAGGAATGCCACTGATTTCTGTAAACTGATTTTGTATCTTTTGTGGTTCTCATGTGCCTCTTTCGTGAGATCATTGGTTAATTCCATCGGTTTTTTTTCAGTTGACTCTTTGGAATTTTCTATATGTACAATCTTATTGTCAGCACATAGTAACTGTTTTATTTCTTCCTTCGTAATTTGGGTTCCTTTTAGTTTTACCTAATTGGTCTAGCTAGGACATCCTGTACTAAATTGAATAGAAATGATGAGAGTCAAAAAAAGAAAGAAAGAAAGAAATGATGAGAGTCTTGTCTTTTTCCTGATCTCAGAGGAAACTCTTCATTTTTTTCCATTGAGTATGTTAGCTGTGGGTATCTCATACAAGGCCTTTCTTATATTGAAGTATGTTCCTACTATACCAATCTGTAGAGGGTGTTTATCATAAAAGGGTTTTTTGTATTTTGTCAAATGCTTTTTTCTGCATCTATGGAGATTATCATGTGATTTTTACCTTTTTATTAATATGAGTACATTTACTAATTTGCACTGAAATTTTTGGAGAATCATATGAAATAGCTATATCTGAAAATCCTTAGCACAGTGGCTGACACACAGTAGGCCGGCATAGGTTTTTGTTTTCCCTTCAAGAACTGATGCCATGAAAGTGAATAATACAAGTAAAAATAAAGAATTCATATTTCTGAAAGAAGAAACACCCTTTCTAATGTAAGAATAAAATAAAAATTTGGAAAAGAAATATGGCATAACTTTTTTTATATGGAAAACGATGACATTTCATCCTTGATTTCTGGCATATATAATTAAGCATTGCCAATTCCAGACTTTGGTTCTTATTTTCAAAAGGATTGCTTACATTTAGTTACTCTTTAAAAATATAGTATTGATAGTGTGTTTGAAGTTACTGAAATGAATAAGCATTAAAAATCACTTAGCAAAGTCTACAATATGATTCCTTTCAAAGAGAATAATTCTAGAACTCCAAACCCCAGAGTTTTTCTAAAATGCTGAAACATCTTTCTTGGAATGGGGGCTATAATGGTGGCCAGCTGACTTCGACCTGACATCTAGTTGATGGATGTGCAATAAGTCAAAGGAACACAGAATGATGAAGTTATTTTTATTTTCCATATCAGCATTCTGTAGAAAAGAAAAAAAAATCTAGTATTGCTTTTTTTTGAGACTAGACATCACAGCAGTTCTGTATCCCCATGGTGTTTTTATTGGATTGTTTTCTATTTTTTTAGACTTTTATTCTTAGATTTTAGTTAATGACATCCTTGTTACTGTGGCTAAGCAGTTTATTCAGATTACAGAATGGGAAGTTGGGTAAGCATCCAACATCGAAGCAGTTGCAGTGAAATGTAAAGCACGGTCAGAAGGCTATAGGACTTTACACATTTCTTAAAAATCTATTAGTTATCCACTTTTTCCTCTTAAATTATAATTAGATCTATTTGATTCTTTCTTTGCCATTGGAATGCTCATGGATCCAGCAGAAACATTAGGAAGAAAAATACCTATTCCAGTGAAGAGCATTAAAATATTCTAGGTACAGCTGCACATCTGTTGGACATACTTAATGTGTCATTCAGCAGTGAAATTGATCATCAGAGCTTTTCTGATAAATAATATAGAAAATTCTCCAGTAGAATACAAAGAAAGGGAGATAAGGTAATCCTGCAAGTTTGGATAATCTTTAAGCCCACTTAAGGGCATTAGAATTAAGAGAAAATCCAGAAGACATAGCATAGGATAAAACAGCAAAAGAAAAAGCCTTACTTTGGAAACTATTACAAAGAACACAAAAGGGAATTTTATGTAAAAGCAAACAAACCGAAATAATCCAGTATGTTCCAAACATTTTTACTCCCACATTGGTGCTTAAAGAAATAGGAAAGAATTAAAAGATATATAATTTTGTAGTTTTCCATTTGTCATTTGCACTGAATCATACTGTTGTTTTAACAATTTGCGGAAACAAATGTAAATAGTCTGCTGAGTTATAGAATAACTTTAAGCATGAGATGATACAGAATCACTTCTAGACTTCAGAATAATCATGCTTTGGCAGAATCAGAACTATAAACACAAAGAACAAACTGATGGTTGCCAGAGGGACGGAGTAGAGGGTGGGCAAAATGGGTGAGGGGAAGAGGGAGATACGGGCCTCCAGTTATGGAATGAGGGAGTCCAGGGAGGAAGCAGCGGAGCGTAAGGAATACGGTCAATGATGAGGTAACAGCGATGGAGTGGGACAGGTGGGGCGACACTGTGGTGAGCACAGCACAGTGTATAAACTTGTCAAATCACTATATTATACACTTGAAACTAATGTAACGTTGTCGGTCAACTATACTCAAATTAAGAAAAAGAATAATTATGCTTTGGAAGTAATAGCTCCTGTCTCGATCAAATGGGAAGGTTTTATAAAAAACTAAATGATGAGATATCTTTATGCCTCTTAGAATCTGAGTTAGAGAAAAATTAAAATAAGTTGGTGAAAGCATTAGACTAGGTTAGCATTTCCCAAGTATATTTTTTATTATCAAAAAAAAAAAAAAAAAAGAATGGTTCTTGGTAATATTAAGTTGAGAAACACAGGCTACGTAAGTTAAACAGGATTTTAACTGCAGAATATTGCAGAGCTTTAAATTTGTCAGTGAATATTGTGACCTTCCATGAGGGAAGATCCAGTCAGTGTTGTGTTGCTCCATCTTATTCCACTGTGGGAACTTGTTTAAATGGAGAATCATGGGGAATTCATACTCCATGGAACACAGATAGAATGCTGGAACACACGCATAATGCCGCGCCAGAAAATCTCTAAAGCTCCTTATAGCGCTAGACATAATTTTCCGAGAATTTGACTGCACTGTCTGTGATTTGTAGTGCAACTTCATTCTTGACTTGCAGTCATTTTGAATCGATAGGGTCTCCCTAGCAGTAGACAGTCCCCTTTGGGGACTTAGCTCTGTCTGTGGTTAAATGTCCCTTGGATCCTATGACAGCGTACCTCCTGGCTTTCTTCTTCCTAATGTTTATTCCAAGGCCCATCTGGACTGGGTTGAACCATAAAATTTAACTGTGCTGGTTCATGGGGACTTCATGACCCGAAGGACTGGCCTGTCCTTTGACAAGAGGCAGCTCAAGTATCGCTTTCTCCTAGAACCCTTCCCTGACCGTGTCCTCTTCCTTCATTACTTCCAAAGCACCTGTATATAGGTATTTGCTTGTTTGTTTTTGCATTTCCCCTTCTAGTCTCTTCATCTCTCAAACCTCAGCACTGGCTCAGTGATTAAGGTACAGTTTTCTGCTGGAGAATTTTCTATGTCATCTGTTTTATATTTTCTTAAAAATCTATTTCGAAAAAAAAAATCTATTTCGAATGGACAGGTGAAAGAACTAATGAAAATGAACATGCTTATACAGTGATCTAGCAAAAATTAATATTTTTAGAGTATTTACCGATAATGAACAATGGCTTTTTTTTCCTTTTTGCAGTGTCTCTGCAATAATTGTAATCTTATGTTTGTAAAATAGTTTTTCAGTTATAGTGACTTGACCCTTATGGTGTTTGATGTACATTCAGAATAATCATTTCAAACATTACATGTGATTAAACGTTTTTATGTGTACATTTGTATTGCTCGTATTTACTAATGGGCACAAATTGATAAGGAATAAGAACTTGCAATGACTAGACCTCACTTCTGTGCCATGAAGGATGCAGAGGCACCAGGACGAGCTAATACTATGATCATCCTTATATAATTGTTAAATATGCAGAAGCAGCAGCCACATTGATATGTAAATCTATAAATGAATTTGGTAGTGTTAAGTAGTGAGTTTTTAGGTTTTCCATTGTGCTGAGATCTAGATAAGTGCAAAGACTGTAGGTTGGGATGCCTGGGTGGCTCAGCAGTTGAGCGTCTGCCTTTGGCTCAAGGTGTCATCCTGGGATCTGGGATCAAGTCCCTCACTGGGCTCCCCACAGGGAGCCTGCTTCTCCCTCTGCCTGTGTCTGCTTCTCTCTCTCATGAATAAATAAATATATATATTTTTTAAGCTGTAGGTAAAACCCAGCAAAAATATCTGAGAAAGTCTTAAAGATCATGGCCTATTAGGATTTAACATTACATTTTTCATATTATATGTATTTTTTCATCTCTGAAAGTCATCCTTAACTATTCTTATCTAATCAAGTTTACTATTAATCTAAATTTTTTTCTCATTGTTATTTTTAAGTTCACTTCTGGACCTTTAGAAATATTTGGGGTTTGCTATTTCTAAATATGTAAAGAAAGATCAGGCTTTTCTAAAAGTTCAGTACCTTGAATTCAAATTTTTCATGATTTTATCAACCAAGTTGTTAAATGGATGATGATCTACCTTGAAGCATGTGCACCACCCTTGATCCAAAATTATATCATTTTGTTACATATCTTTATAAATTTCTTCCCATATAACCGACCACTACGTGTGTTTTTAAACTTTCAATAAAAGTTGTTTTATCTACTAACAATGACACTTTTCTTGTTAAAGCCTTAAAAATATCACAGAGTAGTAATGCTTGCTACCAGATAAGCTGCTGGATTGGTAAACTTATTCAGTATTTAAACCTTTGTACCTCTTCCAGCAGACACTTATTCCTTTTCCCTTTTCATCAAATTCTCGAAAGAGGCTTTGGCAGAGCTGAGCTAAGACTGCACGGTCACTAGGTTTTTCTTCTCTAGGTTAGGATGAAAACTGCCTTAACTGTCAACATGAAAGTTCAAAGGAAATTAAATCCTAAATGTAAATATCACTTTTGCTCTTTGCTAATGGTCGCTGTCACAGACACAGAGCAGGAAAATTAGTGATGTCTTTATTCAGGCATTTTCTTACCTAGATCCATAGTTCACTGTAATGGTATTTTTCAGAGACATAGTTACTGTTGCAGAATGGTGGTATAATACTTCAGAATCAGAATTACACTTAACAGAACCACTGCTCACTAAGCTACTATATTTTGGAAAAGGATAGGGGGAGAGAATCTCAGAAATTTCCTTCAGACGCAGATTCTTCTGGGATTCAGCATAGTACTGTGACAAGAAGCTCTCTAGATACATATACCTTAAATACATAAAACAGATAAGCATGCAATAATAGTTGTTACAAAGCAAGAGGACTCTTCAAATTTTCCATGTGATTTTTGAATAAAATATCTTCAGATAAAAGTTTCTTCACAAACAGTAAAACTTGGGCATGGAAGCAATTTGTATTTTTGTTTCTAATTCTATGACCTTGAGAAAGTCCTTTTACTTCTCTGTGCTTCAGTTTCCTGATCTGTTAAATGAGGATAGAGCCAATTTGAGTATTAAGTGAAATACACACACATACATAAACACAAAGGCACATAGTAAGCCTTCAATAAATGTTAACCTTGACGATGATGATGATCATGATCTCTTACCTTCTCTCTTATGGGTGTATCTCTTTGTTCTTTTCTACTACACTCAAGGAAGAGTCGTTGGTAAGGCCTCCTCACACACTCATTTGATCTTCAGCTTATATCCCTTCTCTGCTTCACTTTACGTATGGCGTTGTATTTTGATAATCAAAATTTAATTTCCAAGATGTAATCAGTATCTTCTCAGATCTCTTTAAGGATATTATTTACACTGATTCCAAAAACTTTTTGTTTGCTTTATTAATTCTTACTCCTCAGCTTAGTTTTTTTAGAGTGTTATTGTTGGTTATATTGTTTTTCCTCTGTTTTATCTCTTAAGGGTTTGGTTTTTCTCGAACGTCTGGTAATTCTAAGCTAGCCATTTGTCTTTATATTTGACAATACCTATAATCCTGCCACTTCAGGTCATTATACCCAGTGTCTATTGACTGTGTCTGGGGGGGCAAGGTGTGTTGCTGGGAATGACACATTAGTAGCTCGTCGTCCGTCCCTTTTATAGGGGCTAGTAGTTAATCGGCTCATGGATCCCTGGGCCTCTTACCTCTTGTACTCACTGCTTTACTTGTGGTCAAACACTACCTGTACCCCTGCTTATCACATTGAGGGGGCACTGCCACTGTTCAGCTGCTCTAATCATAATTCCCCATTGGCAAATGCCTCAGTCCTTACCTCAGTCCTACCACCTCTGTTTGGTCTCCATTGATTTTAAACTTAAAGCATCCCTGGAACGTCTATGTTTTTCTAGTCTTCTGAATATGATCGGGCTGTGATTTCTTCTAATCATTTTTCTGTAGATCTGATCCATCTGCTTATTGTTTTGTAAGAATTCCTTGACATTTCTGGTCTATTCATGATGGCGGAGTGTCAGAGATTGGGCCACATATAGGAAAGAACTTCCAAATGAAGGTTGTTAAACCCTTACAAAATTATTTTCTCTGGAAAAATTAATATAGTGCTTTCTAAAACCAGAGGATGAGTTAGATACCTTGTCAGTCTCTTCCAATTCTTGCTTCAGTTGATTCCCTCTCCATAGGGTAATATAAACTACCTCCCCAAATCATTTAAAGTCTAACTTAAGCATACAGCTACAATGATCTAAAAAGCTGTATCCCTGTGGATTTTTGAAATGAAATTAGTAAAGGTGAAAATAAATTCTGGTAATATACTGTTAACCACATGTACTGAATAATTTCTCTGTTTAGCTCCACACCACTTCTGCCACTGCTTTTCTGATCTTCATCATTCAAATGAACAGTCATAGAGGATTTCTTTTCTGAAAGGAGACTTCACTTTAGAAGAAACAGCATAATATTTGTATTGACTTTCAAAATCCTTTTAATTATTTGTTGAGGAAACATTCATCAAACACTTCATGTATTAGGCAAAGTGTGCAAACTGCTGTAATAAACAACTCCAAATTTCGGATCCTTTAAAACAATATAGACTTGTTTTGTGCTCCTATCACAGTATTAATGCAAGCCCTCAGGAAAGCACTACTTTCTGCAGAAATTCAGTAACACAGATTTCTTTTATCTTGGGGTTCATGCTCTGAGGGTCCTCTCTTCCACTATTTGAATAGAGAGAATGAGGATCGCATGGGAACTTTTTATAGGCTGGGTATGGAAACAAACATGATACACATTACTTAAGCTCACATTCCTTGGCTTGAATTCAGGTAAACGACCATGCTGAACTTCTTGGGAGACCAGAAAATGTAGGCTGGCTGAAGACTTAGGAAGAGAATGCCCACAATTTCTATCACACCTACTATGTGCCCTCCTCTCCAGGAGTTGACTATTTCCTCTAATGAAGGAACAAAATATTGTACATTCCCTAAGGAAGGTATTAAAATGCCTAAGAAGAAAGGAGGGAGCAATCAGATCCACTTAGAAACAAGGGGTATTGATCAGAGGTTTCATAGAAGAGACTGACATTTGAATTAAACTTCCTGATAAGATTTTCTCAGCAAGAAAGTGAGATAGTGCATCAGCAAGAACACGGGCGTGACAGTACAAACGAAAGGCAGTGTGGCCCAGCAAGGCCATGCATCCCCAAGGCAATGGAGGAGGAGTGGTGAATGATGAGGCTAGAAAGTTACCTTGAGGTGAGACAGTGACAGACCTTAGGTGGTATGAGAGCGAGATGGGATGTATTTGCAACAGGATGCCTTCG